>NC_091229.1:7418996-7468996 GCF_040958095.1 Procambarus clarkii
ACCCACAACAGGGTAGGATATTACCATTGACTAGTTGAACTATTATTGTTCATCCTAGTCCCATTATTACCATAGTCAGTTGTACTATATTCAATAATCTAACACCATTAATGAATGGTCCAGACCATATTTTGGGTGTAATTTTTATCAACTCGAGTTGAGTTGTGTATATATAATAATTTACTTATGATCATTACACCTTTGAGTGATTAATTAGTGTCTCTACCATCCTAGGGTGATATAGAAGAGCTAACCTAAAGGTACTTCCAGTGACACTGGTTTATCACTCAAATCATTAGTGTGTATGATTGTATATATATATAATGTGTATTAATTTTAAGTGCTAACCTCTAGTAGAGGTAGGATTATTGCCTAGTGAGTGCAAAATTTACCCTAGGCTACCATTAGAGCTTGTTCAGTATTATGAGCAGCCCAAGTACAAGCCCCACAAGGCTTCACCAACTAGCCAGTATGGATAATGCAGGGAGAATGAAAAGAACCCTTGCAGGTCTTAAAGGCCACTTAACAAGACAGATCAAGAAATGTGAAGATTTGTCACAACAATCAACAGTTGATTATGCTGACCTGGAAAGCTATTATCAAGCAGCTGCAGGTAAATTTGAGCAAATCAAATGCCAAATGGCTGTCCTTGTGGGGACAGACTACTACCATCGATTCATCGGTAGCCCTACTAAATATCAGGGTATAACCATGTTAAACTCTGCAGGAGGTAAATTACTCTCAGGCCCAGTATCAAGCCTGAGGAGACCTATGCCTGCAGATAAACAATACCAGTAGAAATCTGAATTTGTCAGCTGATTATATTTCTCCAGTAGCATTATACTAAGGAGATTACAGCTGACTATAGTAACAGAGGTTGATGTTAGTATCATCATTTAAAGCTGAAGATGAGTTCATGAGGCCTCAGTGGCAAATCAGTGAACAGTAGCCTAAAACAGCTACAAGTCACTGCGACCAATGTCACTGAACCCACTGCAGTCTCAGAACCATACTTTACTTTAATGATGAGCTATTCAATCTTCTGAATCAATTAACTAAATTAAACTCCAATAAATCTGATGACTGATTTGATACATTTATTATTTAATCAAGATGTATTCCATGGGCCTCAGTGTTTATATATCAGTGAACAGTTACCTGAAGAAACTTCAAGTTATATCTATGTCACTGATCTCACTGCAGTCCCTGAATCATACTTGACTGTAGTACTTGATCACATCCAGTCTTCTGGGTTAAATAATATGTAATAAGGCTTGAATATTAGCCTTTCAAGAGTTGACAGGGAAATGAAATCGCATTAGACTTCTAACCCCTGCAACTCTAGTACGGGACATCCGTCCTGTACGAACAGACGCACAAATGTGTGATTACTAACTACTAACATCAAATTAATCTAATAATTCGAAGGAGGAGTATCGGTGTTCGTCTGTTCTAAAGAGGACTTCGACCCGTGAGCAGCCCCCTGGGGAATTATGTCGGAAAATCCGACACCATTTAATATATCATACAGATAATAGCTGTATTACCAACAAGTTACCCATAGAAAACGTAACTTGTAGTGGAATTACCGTCTATAGAAAACGGGATATCATCACCACATACTATTATAATTCACCAGCTATTCTGCTGGGAATTATTCTTAAATACATAAGTCTTTGGACTTTACCATCATAAAAACATCTTATATAAATTAACTTAATTATCAATATTAAAGTAGAGTAAATGTGACCCTTCTATCACGTTCTGAAATCTGGACAATGTAAGCCAGGCGTCAGAGTGAGGAAAGAGGGCAGCCATTGTTGTGTCACCTCCGAGACGTGTGGAGCAAATTTAGCTCCTATCATATCTGGACAATGTCGGCCAGTAACGTCAATAGAATGGAGTGTTAGATGCAGCCATTGTTATATGAGACCAGAGGCTCACACGGGAGCAAATTCGGCTCCTGTTAATTTTACTTGGACGTAGTGTTATGGAAACCAAAGGTACCATCTCCAACACGATGTCTACAATTCAAGTTAAGTCTATCCGAAACCCGTTTATCATTCATTTATGGCCATTAATGTCAGGATATAGGGTGACCCGGTTAGATCGCGAAATCGCCTCAAACTAAAGGTAATTAAGCCAGGTCTTCATGTTCCATGTACTGTTTTCTCTGATATACTTGTCATATATAGGTATCTGGCTTCACAGCTAGCGCACTTTTGACAGGTCAAGACGAGGATGCAAGATTTGTGCACCAGTTACTGGGTGATATGGAAGCTACCTCAAAGAGGATAATTTGGTGTCTACACCCTAGTTATACCTGGTGGACTAACCTGCTGTACTATAAGATAAGGAACCTCTTCAATGTATGTAGTTACTGTAGTTTGATTGGCTGCATATATATAAACTATTAAACCCCCTCTAATGTGTAGAGGATCGATTTGTGAGATTATGAGATTATTGCAGAAATACAGTCCACTTATCATTATACAAATTGCTATCGAAGTATATAAATTAACGTAAATATAAATTCATATAAATTAAACAAATATAAATCTCACAGGTCGGTTCCCACAAATACAATAATGGTGTTAAATATATTTTAATTTGTGTCGATGTTTATTCCCGCCTAATGCAGACTCAAACTTTAAAAACAAGAAATTCGAGTGAAGTGTTAGTCGCTCTGAAGAAGATATTAGAGGAAACGCCTCAGTTTCTCGGTGTAAGGCGGATATTCACTGACCGAGGTAGAGAATTTTACAACAAGTCAGTTCAAAATTATTTTAATAAGAAAAATATTAAATTATATAGTGTATTTTCGGAAATGAAATCTAGCATAGTGGAGCGAGCCATCAGAACTTTAAAACATAAACTGTATCATTATATGACTCAAGCTAATTCATTAAAATACATCCACATCCTCCCTAAAGTTGTGGACGTGTACAACCACACATTCCACAGGATGCTAAAAAATACTCTTCATGCCATTCATAAGTTGCAAAATATTGAAGATATACGAAGACAGTTTAAGGTTATGTATTTAAACAATGACTCCTCCATAACTGCCATCAGTCCACGGTTGCACCCTGGACAGCATGTGCGATTGGCAAAGCGCAGGAATATATTTCACAAAGGCTTTTGGCACCAAAATACAGAAGAAATATTTGTAGTGTCACATATTGACAGAACACATCCAATCCCGACATATAAAATCAAAGATTTAAACAACGAGTCGATCAGTGGCATGTTTTATGAGCAGGAATTGATTCCAACATCCCTCCCAGACTATTTTCCTGTAACGGTATTACAGTCTAGGAAAACATCGAAAGGACACAGAGAATATTTCGTCAAATGGAGAGGGTACCCAGATTCTGCCAATAGCTGGATTAAAGCTCAAGACATCGTCAAATTTAACAAAAAATGACAGTTCAAGAGGACTCTCTCATAGAGAAACATCATCAGTTGTTATTTTTGTTAAACAATTTATCACCCAAGAAGCGGAATAAACTAATCAAGACTTTAAAACGGCAGGAAATTGAATCAATTTGTGAAATTTTTGCCAATTTTCTGAAACGAAACATCCCAGTTCAACCTCAGATAATTAATGGCTTACAGAGATATCAGAATGACATACGATCTGTAGCGCGTAAGAAAACTCCTTTATACAAAAAGAAGCTCATACTGACCTCCAGACGTGGTGGGGCGATATTAGCAGCTCTGCTACCTTTGGCTGTATCGTTAATTTCCTCCCTAATAAGGTAATTGCGTAAATAAGTAACGAGAGAATAAAATGGTGAAAGAATATTGCCTGGTACCACGATTCATAGCTGAAAAATATTTATTTAATAAAAACAAGAACTCACCATCACCTCCTAATGCGGTGGGCCTGCCCTCCCCCGGAGGTGATGGTAGTGAAAGTATGTCCTTCTCTTTAAAAAACGAATCCAACTCAAGTAATAATATTGGGGGAGCCCGTAACCTACCCACCTGCGACTCTGGTAGGGGTGATGGGGGGGTGGGGGAAGAGGACACTCCTTCCTCCCACCTGACAACAACGGGCTGTGGGTGGTGTTGCCGTAGTAGCACCTCCAGACGGGCGGGGCTGGTCACACACCCTTTAAATGACATTGGGGCCCCCGGCGACCGTCGCCCGCCACCACCCTTAAAAAGAAAAAAAAAACGCGGGCTGCCCGGCGCGACCATCGCCTTTTAAAAAAAAATAAATAAAAAAAGGGGACATTCCATCCTCCCGCCTGAAGTTCAAGTAATTGTTGCTGGCCACACCCCACATAAAGCCACCATCACACCCCAAAATCCAAGTCTGGACAACTTAATAAATGTGAATTTTAAAATTGAGGAAATTCCTCATGTCAAAGCATTATTGAACATGTTTGGACAAAACAGCCAACAGGTGATGTGGGATAGTCGCGGAAATTTATTAAAGCCTGTACAAAATTTAAATATTTTAGATATAATTAAAACTCTAGCCTTCACAAAGGGACAATTTAGGGCAAGTGACAAGGAAGATGTAAGGGTTTTACTGAGGGTGGCTGGCATAGACCCAACCCTCATACGTAATTATCGCGCCAGATCACAGTTAAAAGGGGGGAGGGGTATCCATAGGAGACCCCATTGGGAGCCGTATTGAAGACCTATATGAAGGCCATCTTAAAGACCACCATATTCAGTTGCATATCCACCATGGAGCAAGCTTCTAGACCCACTCCTCCCCCAGCTACACCCCCAGAAGACAAATCTCCCTTATTAAAGAAGTTGGTTGCTACTCAGCGGTACTACAAGTATGTCGAACACAAATGTAGATTGATATATGCATTGTGGGATTGTTATGACCGTCTTGTGTTGAGTGCCCCTCCAGAACGGTTTTTTAAGTCATTTGGAGAGACGGTGAAACGTTATGAAGAATATTCATCCCAGGAAATCCAGACGGAGATATGGCAAATGGAAAAATTAACCTTCCAACATCGAGACCAGATTACAGCCTTCGAGACTGGATGGAGTGTGTATGGACTTTTAAGGTAAGGAAGGCAGCCTCTACCCCACACCCCTACATTCCTCCCCCTCCAGGTGGGGGACACAGGTGTATTTAAAGGCCTCCACCGTCACCCTCGGTCACCATAGTGGACGACGACTCTCTCTCGTTCCTCTCAACCGCCCCTCCGCCATGGCTTTATCGTCCATTAAGTCAATAGACAGCGACATCACCGACACCCACGCCTTTGGGGTTGGTGATGTGATCGTTTACGATCTCCCCGCTGCTGTTGTGCGTCCCAATGGACTGGCAAGTGTAATATGGAAATGTTACAACTATGCCCGTGTGGAACGTGAAGGACTGACTCGTGTCAACAGGGCCACAATACGTTACCGGTCTACCCCAGGGGACATTGAAGTGAAGATAGCTCCCCTACCCTCCGACGGTCAAGACATTGTCGAAGAGCCAGTCTTGTTCTTCCGCCCCACCATCGTGGCGCTAATTTCCGCTTTCGGTGCAGGAGCACCCTTCGAGTCCAACCCTATAGCTCAGGAGCAAGTGCAGTCTTCCGCCGACATCCACTACATCACCAATGTCACCCTGGATACTGCCAAAAATAGGCTATACTGGCTGAAAACAGCCCTAACAAAGGTTGGCAATCTTATGGTAAGAACTCCAACCATGTTTCGGTTGGTGGTACCCCATGGGCTGGGGGCCTCCCGTGATGGCATGGACAACTGGCACAAGGACGTCGGGCCCATGCTCATTTCGCTCAACGCTGAGCTGGCCAAGCATAACAAGGAGCTGGTAATCCTCAAACGTCCCTCTACCGTCACCCCATCGATGGTACCCCTCCCGAATGATGATCCCAGGGGAGAGGGTGATAGTAAAACTATCACCCTAGATGCAGTGGTGTGGGAGGGTGCCACCACCCCAGGAAGCTCTTCTCGTTCTACACCACCAGCACCACCAGCCACCCCCAGGAAGAAGAGACACCTACAAGAGTACTCATCCACCTCCAGCGCTGCTCCACCCCCACCCACAACATCTGGCACAGCCAAACGACGGATCGAAACCACTATTGACTTCGACCCCCTCTCAAATCATCGTATTGACACCATCCTCGATGGAGAGTCACAGGAAATATTCCTGTTATCTTCATCACCGAAAAAACAACGAAAGCTGTAACCATCAACACTCAAAGAAGAGGTGCCAGCACCGCCGCAGTCAGTAACAGCAGCAGCAGCAGCAACAGCAGTACCTCCATCTACAACAGCTTCGGTGGTGATAGCAGTAGCAGCTCCACCGACGACGGTGACAGTGTTGTCAGCGGTAATGGTAGCGGCAACAGTACAACCAACTACAGCAGTTCCGGCGGTGACAGCGGCAGCAACAGTACCATCATCGCCGGCCGCGGTAACGGTAGCGGCAGCAGTACCACCAACTACAACGGTTCCAGCGGTGGCAGCAGCAGCAGCAGCAGTACCGTCAGCGGTGGCAGCGGTGTCAGTGGTACCAACAGCTCCCCCAGCAGCAGCGGCAGCGGCAGCAGCGGACGACAGCAGTACCAAAAGCTGCTGCTCTTTATATGTAATTTGTTATGGGGGGAACAAAATGTAGTTCCCCCTGTTGTAGTTCTTTTAAAAGTAATATTTCCTTAGTAGATTAATAAAATAAAATATAAGTAATGATGTTTTATTCCCACCCCAGTCAGTACATAAGATAACAATGGACGAGGAACACTACATATACCTCACTAGCCTCGACCAAGAAGATATATACAACAACACAAGTTCAGCATTTACAAACACCATCCCCACTCTACATTTAAACCCTTCCATTAAACATGAAGTGGCCTTAGTCAACATACTCCTACCCAGACGAATTAACGCTATCATCAAGGATGAGGGGGAGTCTGGTATAGACGTCTATGCTACTTTTAAGCGAGGAACTCTTTCTAAAAGCCCAGAACACCTCATTTACACCTTCCTCCCCAAAACCAACATATTATCCAGAAACATCACATTCATCACGAGTGAGCTTAGCCGACAAATAATCACCGACATGAAGCTTAGCTTCCGAGGTGATTTCAAAATATACTTCTCAGAAAGAGAACCAATCCTCACCTATGATCAATCCTTAGAGCGAGTATTACTAGCCTCCACTCTTAACAATGAAGGCACTGGTTCCTTATATTCTCTTAGTCTTCAATTTAAACACAGAATAGCTAATGTACTTGGTTTTGACAGCAGTCGCAAATACACCATTTATCAGGCAAAATCAGATGACATTACAGCAGCCTCCAAGGTCGTGGCCTCATTCCCCCCAGACAATGACGGAGGTTGTGACTATTTACTCATTTATAGTGACGTCATCGAGCCGGATCGTTACGGGGGACAAATTGTAAATATCTTAGATGCAATCAATTATCATGACTCTTATTCTAGAGGGGCTCATCCCCTAGTGTACAAGTCATTAAATACTAACACGTTGGAGAAGGTGAGTATTAAGATAACAGATCAGTTTGGACGAAAGGTTAGTTTTGAAGATGGGAGGTCGGTTACGGTAGTCTTACACCTCCGCCCTAAGGTATAACAATATAATCTATATAAATATAAATATATATATATATATATATATATATATATATATATATATATATATATATATATATATATATATATATATATATATAGAAGTGTTTACCCACATCATCGGTTATTATAAGAAGAGGAGTCGGGATGCGAGTACCTTTCCACACACCCTCCCAGAAGGAGTACGGGGAGATCTTCTCCCCCCTCTCTGGGAGATACGGGGTGAGGGGGGGAGCGATGAATGACATACGCACATTCCAAGCGCCTTATCTCAGATCTGGTGGTGGTTTTTTTGGGACCTTAGCCGGCTTGGCTCGACGAGCCATACCATTTTTCATGAAAACTGTAACGCCGACTGCTATCGATTTTGGGAAAAATGTTCTTGGTGATTTAACCAGTGGTAGACGGGATGTAAAGAGCGCTCTGAGAACTCACGGTATTGATGCTCTTAAGACTGTGGGGAAGAAATTGGTAGCAGGCGGGAAAATTAAAAGACTCTCTAGGAGAAGAAAAAATAAAAATAATAAATGTAAACGAGCCCTTGGGTATAAAAATGATGTATTTTCACTACAGTAAGCAGTCATACTTCACCTTTCGGAGGAGATCATGGCGGAGGCTAGTGGAGCTGGGTTGAAAATCCCTGTAGAATATTATACTTCCAGTATTATTGACCAATTTCCTAGAAGTAACAGAATACGTAATGTGGAGAGTTCAATTGCCTCCACACAGCAAATAGACATTCTACCTGTTAACCTCCCTATTAATCAACGTTTGCGGGATAATTACTTAGAATTCCGCATCCCTGGAACCCAGGGCGCCTTCTTAGATTTAGCTAATATTGTTATAGATTTTAAGGTATCTTTAACGAAAGATGACGATACCACAAAATTGGAAGAGGATGACCATGTGGAATTTGTTAATGGGTTGTCAAATACCATGTTTAAAGGTGTTCAGGTGTTTTTAGGAGAGCAGGTAGTTGAAACAAATTCTAATTTTAATTATTGGTCGTTTATTAAATTAATTACCTCCATGCCTCCATCAAAAATGTCTTCCTTGGGGAGGATTGGAGCCTTTCGTAGGGACTGGAGTGATGATGGTGTAATCCCTAACGAATTTACTAATACATTTTTTACTGGGGCAACCGCCAAGGATAAAAAATTTATGACCGATTTAAAAGGTAAAGGATTGTCAATGTGTTTTCCCCTACTATTGGACGTAACAACCCTAGACCAATACATATTAGATAATATAGATGTGCGCCTAAGATTGGAGCACTCCCCACATGCTTGGGTGCTAAATACAAGTGTGGACGATGGCTCTAAGTATCGGCTGCATATGGATTATGCTAAGTTGTGGGTAACACGTGTGTTCCCCTACCCAAGTGCTTACCTAGCCTTAAACAGCTCACTGTTAGCATCCCCCGACCCCATAAGCTATACTTTCAATAAAACCATTTCTAAAACATATGTCCTAGCAGGGAATCAAACTAGTTTCTTAATTGATCAGCCTTGGGCGCAAGTAATTCCTCACAGGATATTCATGGTAATTGTGCCAATTAATTATTTCGCTGGCCTTCACCAAGGTAATGGATTATATTTTGAAAATGCAAAACTGAAAAATATTGCCATGTATTTGAACAATAACGCAATTTACCGAATTGGTGGTGATTTCGACAATCATTATGCCCGCCTTTATTACAAAACTTTGAAGACATTAGGCTTAGAGCGTGATTCACTTCTAGCCTATGACACTTTTAATAAGGGAAGATCGATATTCGCCTTTGACTTAACCACCATTCAAACAAAGGATTCCCTCCCTGTGGAGAAATCTGGCAACTTGCATATGGAGCTTCAGTTTGGCGGTGGTGTTACATATAACAGACTGGTTTTACTGTTTGGGGAAACGACCGGGGTACTATCCATCGACGGACAGAGAACTGTTCTGTGTGACGTGCGAGCTTAAAAACATAATGAATTGTAATGATATAAATATTAATTTAAAAAATAATCTAGGGGATCGAGCACTCTACCTAGGTTGTTATAATGCTGATGAAATAGAACATTTAAATATCTCATCAAGAAAACCTATTGTTCTCATAACTAATATTTTACCATCACACAGCAGATTAACTATGGGACATTGGGTAGCTATTTATGTTGATAAAGTTAAACATCGAATGTTTTTTTTCGATAGTTATGCAATGTCGGCGGTTACTTATGGACATTATTTTCAAGGATTTATTAAAACTAACACAATAACAAAGGTGTTTGGAATGTGCTACAGACTCCAGAGTGATTTTACCCTTACTTGTGGACTGTATTGCGTAATGTTCGTCCATAGGGTGAGTCACCTGGGGTTGCCTTCAACAGTACATTACTTACATAATGTATTTTCAAGCGTTAGTTTAAAATTAAATGATAAACGTGCCCTCGCTTATGCGAGACGATATTTTCCTATGAAACATCACTGTGTTAGGACTTTTTGTAGAGGAGTAAGGGTTGGTTCTTATAGGTGGTGTAGAGAATATTTTTGTTAGCTAGGCAACCCACCTAACAGGGGGATTACCCCCATATAAAACCCCTCTCACCCCACAACCTCCCTAGAAGACCCCCATCCCCCTTATCCTACAAATGGAAGGCGTCTCCCCAGAAACACACGCAGGGAAGATTGAAGTCCTTGAAGGGCCTGGTTAGTATTACCCTCACTTTCTGGTAAAGATTTATTTTTTTTCCCACAATAGAAAGTTTGCTCAACCTCTATTTTACCTCTTCTTTTTTTTCAGTGCAATTCTTAGGACCTGTCCACATTTGTAGAGTAGTAATTCTACGAGGAAGGTCTGCCCCAAACAAGATGCTGTTACGTACCCTAATTGATGATGCCTGCTGTAGAGGACACAAGGTCGCTCCTGCAGGGGGAGAGGTATGTACTAGCAGTTCTTAGAGGAAATAGAATATTTTTCAAATAAAAGATATAGTCCTATAAATTATTTTCCCCATCTCTTTCCAGAACACTTCAGATGAGAGTCAGAAGGAAAGTCGTCCAAAAGGCAACCAGCCAACTCACCCCACTCCCCCAAGAGAGGGGGGAGGGGGTCAAGACCTCCCCCCACTCACGACGGATGGGGAGACGTCAGAATTCTACTCAGATGAGGAAGGGGAGGTGGAGGGGGGAGAGGGATAGGGGTCATAATTAACTTCTTATACATCATTTGTGATTTGTACCTAATAAAACATTAATAAATTCTTTGATTTTTTTTAACCCCTGGAGGAGATTTATAATTTAATACCCCTATATAAGACCCACTCGACCTCCGCTGGGTGTGGAACTCTGTTACGGTAAAGTCAAGGCCATTAGGTGCGAGGAAGGGTACGGGCGACCACCCTCACCGGGAGGAACCTGTTTTACACCTGCCCCATAGAGGAATGTGGGGGACATAACTGGCACTCACCCACGAGTGTTTATTATACAAATAAATTCATTTTTACTTAAATATATTGTCATACTTTACTGTATAAATGAACATGATCATAGTGGCGCATAATAGATACCTATCGTCACTGTTTTTTCGACTGCTACCACTCACACCTTGGGTGACCTAATATGGAGTGGCACTATGTGGCTCCCCGCTTCTGATTTTCTTATCTGATTTCCATACACAGGTGGCTCTATGTGGCACGATCTTCACTACTATACATACATACATACATACATACATACATACATACATACATACATACATACATACATACATACATACATACATACATACATACATACATGCGTACATATATACATACATCCATACATACATGCATGCGTACATACATACATCCATCCATCCATCCATGCATACATGCATACATGCATACATGCATACATACATGCATACATACATGCATACATACATACATACATACATACATACATACATACATACATACATACATACATACATACATACATACATACATACATACATACATACATACATACATGCTTACATACATACATACATACATACATACATACATACATACATACATACATACATACATACATACATACATACATACATACATACATACATACATACATACATACACGTCCAGTCAGCATATAGCTATTTCTGGACAAAATCCAATACAGTTTATATTGGTGAGACGCCACTGTGAGGAGTTTAAATATCACAGGAACTGTAGGTTAATGTGTGACATAGGTGAGGTTAGATGAGGCATCTATAAGCATCAGCTGGAGGCTGATGGAGTGTTGTGGAGGCTGGTGGTACTATGCCCAGATGTTGGAGGGTGAATTTGACTCTGACCCCCCCCCCCCCCCCACATTGACCGCAGTACGTCTAAGGTTACTTTCCTCTCTCGCTTACCAAGGGTATAACCCCCCCCCCCCCCCAACACACACATATGCATCAGATTCTTAACTTACAATATTTATGATTTACCAATTTGTGTTAATACACTGACTCAATTTCACAATATTGTATAAACTTTGATGAATCGCTAGTCTATGGGTCATCCAATAATGTTAGCAGACTTCTTGATGTTACCACTGCTAGGTTTATGCTCGGGTACAAGTACCTCTGGGAGTTTGTAACATCTGATGATGTAGATTTGACTAAATGTAAACTCTGTCAGCAGAACTATTCGCATACTTTGCGTCATTATATAATGGAATGTGAAAAAATCGCGGAATTTAAAGATAACAACATCAATAGTGTCCATGAAATGTGTAAGTACTTCATTCATAATGATGTGCTGCCCGAAATCTTAGCGAAGTATCCAAAATTTGCTTACTGTAGGTAATGCATGCACATGACTGTAAAGCTGCCGCCCAGTTGAGTAAGTGTGCAGCACATGACTGTAAAGCTGCAGCCCAGTTGGGTGGGTATGGAGCACATGACTGTAAAGCTGCCGCCGAGTTGGGTGGGTGTGGAGCAAGACTAGTAACTGTGCGACTCCTCATAGATGTAAAGTGCCTTGTATAGTGACTGTTGTGAGCCTCTTGTTGAATTACTTGTGACACAAAAGATTACTGATGTGTGTATTTGTGTGGGTGATTAAATATGTGTATGTATATATGTATACGTATGAATATGTACATGTATGCATAAGTATGTGTACATTAATAATTTTGTAACTAGCGTCAAAAGATTGTTATTTGCTAGCTAAACGAACTAGAGGGTTCAGTTCCTGAACCGATTATGTGCCTCTGTAATCCTTTACACCACCGCCCACGGGATGTGTATTATGGGGGTGCATAATAAAGAAAGAAAATGAATGGACCGAACCCCACAATTCATTTAGCTAAGCAAGTTACAATCTTGATGAGCTAGTTATAAAATTCACTATAAGTCGTCACATCATAAATGGGTTCGAGATGGACCACAAGTAGTGCATTACATAATTTATCAGTATTGTGCAGCCTGTGATCCCCGCCTGGCTGGATACTGATACCTAGGTAGTTTTCATGTGTCCGGACACCGGCGATAAGGTGGTATTATTTATTTAACTTAAGAGATATATATTTTTAAATGTTGTCACATTAACGGCTACATTTTCCTTTCTTCTAACATATAGATTTTTAAGATTAATTAAAATATATGGAAACCAATTATACAATTTATTTGCTGGTGTACAAGGCTTCACACTCTCAGAGCTAGCCATCAAGTAACTATCAAAACGCATATATCTTCGTTTTCACTTCAGTTATATTTATGACAAAGGATTTTAAATGTAGCCTATATTTCTACCTTTCTGATGACATAAATACTTTCGTTAATTACAATATCTAGATCAAACTAACATTGATTTTCAAAAGGTTGTATATTTTCCATCAATGGAGAGCATCAGCCAAGAAGCCTTCTTTAAAATATGAATATCTTTCCTCACCCAATAAGATCTAATCTCTGAATAAAACGCAAAAAACGACTTGATTGTAACCTATCCACTGCTGCCCATTGGATGGGGAAGAGGGGGTTATGTGTAGAATAAACATATCAATTGTGACACTAGCCCTCCATATATGTCAGTTGCTTAAATTATAAACTGTACTTGTGGTCGGTCTCGAGCCCATTGTTGATGTGACAATGTGCATTGACTTTAGTAACTAGCTTATCAAGGTTATAACTTGCTTGGCTATATGAATTGTGGGGCTGTCCCTGAGCCCATTATGGGCCTCTGTAACACTCCACTATCGCTCATAGGATGGGTATGGGGAGCATAATATATGAACTAAACTAAGCTCTGCCTTTTTGATAACATATACAATTATAAGCTTTATTAGTGAGTCTCAATTAATTAAACAATATATCACAGAGCCTGTAGGGTTCGGTGAGATTAGCGAAGAGACATGGGAGATTTTACATAAGTACAGTAGTAGTTGTAAGTAGTTTAAGTTGCGAACGCATGTCAACGAATAACGAGTATATATAACAAAACTATTGTCCTATGAAGTCGATTTAACTTCCAAACATATATTTTTTAATAAATGTTAAATGTTTTCTGGCTAGTTATGTTAGATTTTATTAAAAATACGTATTCTACTTGTTAACATTATAATTTAAATTTGTGATAATTTGTGCAGAGAAGTGCGACAACTGGATATGCCAACAAACACTTTTCAAACAACGATATATCTTGGATAAGTCGCTCCACAACATTAACGCTTAGACCGTCGACTTCCTTTGAGGCTACTTATTTACTTATTTCATAATGAAATTATATTACTTTGAATTAAATATATGTTTTCTCATGTTCTGCATTCAGCACCCACATTATAGTGAGTAAATATACCATATTACTTCATTACTTAAATAATGCTAGGAGGGTTTGAGTAGCTTTGGGTCTTTAGTGGACAGAATCTCCAATAGTTGGGACGAGAGTCGCCCCCATCTCTCTCGCCCGAGCAAGAGTCGAAACTTAATTTAAAATTGATATATCTTTGTTCTCGAACATGATATATTTCATTTGGTGCAATCATAATAATGTTCATATCTCGGTCTTTCTGGAGGCATATAAGATTTTAGGCTTTATTAGCGTATCTTTGTATATTGTATCGTATACAATATATCGGCAAGTGCGTAGGCGTCTGCACTCCATGCCCGACAAGCTACTGAGCGCTACTATAAAAACATATGTATCTTCACTTGAGCTATAAATATGACTATTGTAATGTATTTAAAATGAAGCTCTTATTTCTATCTTGCTTAAGACATATAAAACATTTGTGTTTATTAACGAATTTACGTGAAATAAACCTTGATCTGAGAGAGAGTTGCTCTGTCGTTCAGTCTGTACGGGGTGGGAGCTCCATAATTTTTAAAATACATGTATCTTCATTAGAACTTTATGGTAAAGTGTCTAAAGTGAAGCTTATATGTCTGCCTTTCTTGAGACATATAAAACATTTGTGTTTATTAACGAATTCACGTGAAATAAAAATTGTTCTGAGAGAGAGTTGCTCAGTCGATCAATCTGTCCGGGGTCAAAGCTCGGCTATTATAAAAGTACACGTATCTTCGCTTTAAATTTATATATGCCCATGGTAATGTTTTTAGAATGTAGCTTATATTTATATCTTTCTTGTGACATATAAAACACTTACGTTTATTAAGGAGTCTGTGTGAAATAGGCATGGTTCTGAGATGAATGCTGCGGTTTTCGAGCTCGACGAGCGATGAAAACTGCCCCTTTTATAAAACTACAAATATCTTCGGTTTTGTTAAAAATCGTGAAAAAATGAAGTGTTAGTAACAAGACACCTGGTGTTGTTCTTCAACTGTATCTTGCTCCGGTTAGGCTCCATTTAGATTATGCAATTCAGTTTTGGTCGCCGAACTATAGAATGGATATAAATTCCTTTGAACGTGTCCAACATTGGGTGACAAAGTTAATCCCCCAAATCAGAAAACTGTCATATGAAGAAAGATTAACAAAGGTTAAATGGCATTCACTGGATAGGCGAGGAGTTAGGGGTGACATGATAGAGGTTTACTAGTGGATGAATGACCATAAGAGAGGGTACTATCATTATTTTAATATTTAGGGTATTAAAAGTATCAACACAAGGCCGAACAGGAAACAATGGATATAAATTAGATAGGTTTAGATTTAGGAAAGACCTTAGTAAATACTAGATTAGTAACAGGGGTTGTTAAATTGTGGTACCAGTTACCGCATAACGTGGTGGAATTGGGTTCCCTCGATTGACCAACAATACTTTGCCATTGTGACCAACAATACTGTGCCACTGTGACCAACAATACTGTGCAACTATGACCAACAATACTGTGCCATTGTGACCAACAATACTGTGCCATTGTGACCAACAATACTGTGCCACTGTGACCAACAATATTGTGCAACTATGACCAACAATACTGTGCCACTGTGACCAACAATACTGGGCCAGTATGACCACCATTGCTGTGCCATTGTGACCAACAATACTTCACAGTTTGTGTCTATGTATGTGCGTGTGAGTGTGTCAGTATTCACCTAGTTGTACTCACCTAGTTGTGCTTGCGGGGGTTGAGCTCTGGCTCTTTGGTCCCGCCTCTCAACCGTCAATCAACAGGTGTACAGGTTCCTGAGCCTATTGGGCTCTATCATATCTACACTTGAAACTGTGTATGGAGTCAGCCTCCACCACATTGCTTCCTAATGCATTCCATTTGTCAACCAATCTTACACTAAAAAAGTTCTTTCTAATATCTCCGTGGCTCATTTGGGCACTCAGTTTCCACCTGTGTCCCCTAGTGCGTGTGCCCCTTGTGTTAAATAGCCTGTCTTTATCAACCCTGTCGATTCCCTTGAGATTCTTGAATGTGGTGATCATGTCCCCCCCTAACTCTTCTGTCTTCCAACGAAGTGAGGTTCAATTCCCGTAGTCTCTCCTCGTAGCTCATACCTCTCAGCTCGGGTACTAGTCTGGTGGCAAACCTTTGAACCTTTTCCAGTTTAGTCTTATGCTTGACTAGATATGGACTCCATGCTGGAGCCGCATACTCCAGGATTGGTCTGACATATGTGGTATATAATGTTCTGAAAGATTCCTTACACAAGTTTCTAAAGGCCGTTCTTATGTTAGCCAACCTGGCATATGCTGCTGATGTTATCCTCTTGATATGAGCTTCAGGGGATAGGTCTGGCGTGATATCGACCCCCAGGTCTTTCTCTCTCTCTGACTCTTGAAGTATTTCGTCTCCCAAGTGATACCTTGTATCTGGTCTCCTGCTTCCTACCCCTATCTTCATTACATTACATTTGCTTGGGTTAAACATCCATTTGTTCGACCATTCCAGCAGTCTGTCCAGGTCTTCTTGAAGCCTCAAGCTGTCCTCCTCTGTCTTAATCCTTCTCATAATTTTGGCGTCGTCAGCAAAAATTGAGAGGAATGAGTCTATACCCTCTGGGAGATCATTTACGTATATCAAAAACAGGATAGGTCCAAGCACAGAGCCCTGTGGGACTCCACTGGTGACTTCACGCCATTCCGAGGTCTCACCCCTCACTATAACTCTCTGCTTTCTATTGCTTAGGTACTCCCTTATCCACTGGAGCGCCACTCACTCCCCCCCACTGGTGGTGGGGGGGAGTGAGTTGGGAGAGTGAGATGGGGGGTTAAGTGATGGGTGAGGTGTAGTCTTCAGATTACGGCGGGAGGGGGAGGATTAGCGGCTTATCTGGGTTCCCAGTGAGCTCACAGTTGTTGTCCCTGTTACCTGTCTACCACGATTGTATTATTACGATTGTATTATTGAATGGAATGCAATAGTGTCTATGATATGATATTATATAAACCTTGTACACTGTTGGAGACTTATGAGAGACACTTACCAGCCAGCCCCCCACAAGCACTCTAGGTGAATACACGGCGTGTCGTCGGTAATCCTGTGAGGTCTTCAGGTCTCCACATGGGTCCCAGCTGATGCGACTGACGCTTCCTCAAGAAGTCGATCTTCACTAACTATCTTCTCTAAATTCACTAAGATAATTCACCACGAGATGTGATCAATGTGTTGCATTACAATGCCACTGTTCAATTTACACTGTCCCGATTCTCACTGCACAGTACACCCGCTCCCTTGAACCCTATTGTTCCCTGGTTAACGCGGACCGCTGACCCTACACGTCTGCTCACGATCAAAGCTGACCCAAGACTCAGTGCGAGTGTCCGGGTGAGTGTGTGTCCGTTTAAACCTGTAGGTCCACGAGGCCATCTATGTCCCCTCAAATGATCTCCATTATCACAGTTTGTGTCTATGAATGTGTGTGTCCGTGTGTGTGTGTGGGGGGGGGGGAGGGGGGGCGTATCAATGTGTCAGTGTCTTTGTGTCCGGGTGAGTGTGTGTTCATTTATGTGTGGTTTGAGTTCTGGAATCATTTGTTCCCCCCCCCCCCAATTCATCCCTAATCCCCACCGTGGGTTCGAATCCCAGGTGTAAAGACCTGCCCTAGGTCTATTGAGCCAAGATAACCATTCGTGGGCCCAACGGATTTCACCCTGATTTGATTGATTGTTGCCGCCGAAGGCGGCTAGTTTATTGTGCACCCCATACTCATCCTGTGAGCGGTAGCGCAAAAAAGCATTACAGAGGGCACAAAAGGTCTTTATCAGACCTCATCTTAGATTATTACATAAACAATTTCATCTATCCTTCATACCTTATAGTTACAATGTCAGCTAGTTACAGAGAACGTGCTATTTCAAGAGCTATATATTTACAGTAAGTCATTATATATTAATGGTTGGTCTTATCGCAAATACATAATAGTTGGACCAATGAAGATAGTTATAGGGTAACTTCTGTTTATTATTAGTCTTCACAATACACTCTTGTTTCTTCATATCATATGTCGTTTATCTACAGGAAGCGAAATATGAATACAGTGCAAGGATTTCAGGAAATTTATCCACGGTAATAAGACAGGTTGCCATATCATACAGAGTGAGCTTAGATTTATCTCTAAATGGTTCAATTTTACTACAATCCAAGATATAGTGTTCGAGTGTGTGTCCCTGTCTTTGTCCACACACTTTACACTTTACTTCATCTAGATCCCTATACAAGCCGAACTGCCAGAGATACTTGTAGCCAAGTCTTATACTAGCTGTGACAACATCTGTTAGTCTACTTACTTTGTTACTTGCCCCATACACATATTTTACTTCACAAATTTCATTGTGATGAACAATGGACCTGCTAGTTCCAGTTTGCACAGTTCTACTTTCTTCAAATCCATCCAGGAGTTCTCGTCTAATGACATTTTAAGGGACCTATTTGATAACTCAAAATTCCGTTCAATACTGTCTTTATGTACTGCAACCTTAGCAAGAGCGTCAACTTCGCCATGTTCCTGCAAGCCAATGTGAGAAGGAATCCACAACATTTTTATATTTACTCTCTTGCTAAGTATTCTTATATATCTACGTCTAGCTTCCAAGACAGGCACGTTATTACTTGATTGCAAACTGTTTATTGCTCGTAGTGAAGAAAGGGAGTCGGAAATAATTAAGCTGTCTACTTCAGTGTTGTCAATAATTTCGAGTGCTACCAACTTGGCTTGCATTATGGATGCCCAGTTACTATTTCGGATATTCCATTGAATTGTGCTGCCATCGGGCTGATGAGCAATAACAGCACTTCCTGCCCTCCATGTAGCTGTATTGAGTGATCCGTCAGTGTATATGGTCTGTGCTATGTTGTTTTCAGCTTGTATATTGTGAATGCGTTCTATGGTGCTTAATTTAGCAGCAAGCTGAGCATGAGGGTTGTTTGTGATTAGTTTCTTGGAGGGGTATGCAGGGGTCAGGATGTCAAAGGGTACTATCTGCCAGGGTGGAAGGAAGTGCTGTACTCTTTCATCTGTATATACATCGTGCAGTCCCATCATTTTAATATGAGTGGCTGTTCTTTGAATCCATTTAGACTCGCTGGTGCCATTTCGTACGTGTTCTAACAGTTCAACTGACACAATGTTGTTTTTGTTATCACGCAGAAGCTTTAGTCCCATCATAAGATTAATTTCAAATATTATGTCTCGAATGCTAAGGATATTTAATTCTTTCTGCATGTTGAGAACTTTAGTAGTTATAGGACAGCCAAGTATAATTCTGAGTGCTTCATTTTACATTTTTTCTAGTCTATCAATACTTTTGCCATTTTGCAGGACCAAAGCTGGTGCATGATAGTCTATCAGAGACCTTATATATAGAGACCTTATATGCCGCTGATGATATCCTTTTAATATGATACGATGTGATATCAACCCTCAGATCTTTCTCTCTAATTGACTCATTCAGAATTTCACTTCCCAGATGGTACCATGTGTTCAGCCTTCTGCTCCCATCGCCTAATTTCATTACTTTATACTTTCCTGAGTTGAACTTTTGTAGCCATTTTCTAGACCATTTCTCCAGTTTGTCCAGGTGGTCCTGTAGTCTGGCTATCTTCATCTGTATTGATTCTTCTCATAATTTTTGTATCATCATCAAACATTGAGAGGAATGAGTTTATACCCTCTGGAAGATTATTTACATATATTAAAAAGAGGATGGGTCCAAGTTCAGAGCCCTGTGGGACTCTGCTGGTGACATCCTGCCACTCTGAAGTTTGCCTCCTCACAGTTACTCACTGTTTCCATTTCTTAGATTCTCCCTTATCCACTCGAGCACCTTACCTTTCACTCCTGCCTGTTGCTCCATCTTTTGTAACAGCCTTTTATTGGATACTGTGTCATAGGCTTTCTGACAATCCAAGAAAATGCAGTCTGCCCAATTCTCTCTTTCTTTCCAATTCTCTCTTTCTTGCTTGGACATAGAATTCTTTTAAACCGGTGAGGCAGGATTTACCCTCTATGAACCCATGCTGGTGATGTGTTACTAAGCTATTTCCCTCCAGATACTCTATGAGCCTTTTCTTCACGATCTTCTCCATCACCTTGCATGGTATACAGGTTAGGAAACTGGTCTATAGTTCAGTGCCTCTTGCCTGTCACCCCTTTTTCTTAATTGGGACTATATTAGCTGTTTTCCAGCTTTCTGGTACATCTCCTGTTTCCAGTAACCTGTTATACACCATAGAGAGTGGCACTCTTACTGTTTCTGCACCTTCTATTAGTACCCATGGTATGATTCTGAAAGGCCCAACAGCCTTTGTCACATTCTGCTCCAACAGATTTATTTTGACCTCATCACTGGTGAGGCCAAATTCCTACAAGGTTTCTTGGTTTGCCTCTTCCTCATTTAGTGCACTGGCTTCTCCTTGTTCTATTGTGAAGACCTCCTGGAATCTCTAGTTGAGTTCTTCACACACCTCCTTGTCACTCTCTGTGTATCTGAACCCATGTCAATATGGGTTAAAACAATTAGGTGTTTGCAAGTGAAACTGTTTTCGCAGTTTCATCACTTGTTCCTTCCATGCTGTTTTCCTCGTGGTGTGGTTTTGGAGCAGTTTTGGTTGGGTCTTGACTTTACTTATGATGTCATTTTCATACTGTCTCTGCTTCTCTCCTCACTCTGAAGTACTCATTTCTTGCCCTCTGATATCTCTCCCTGCTCTCTGTTGTTCTGTTATGTGTAGTTTCTCCATGTTCTTGTACTCAATTGCTTCGCTACCTTACATACCTGATTAAACCATGGATTCTTCTTTTGCTTATAATTTTTTTTTTGGCCAGGATAAATGTGTCTGCAGCCTCCTGGTACTTCTGGATTATATAATCCATTATATTTTGTACAGTTTTCTCTTTGAGTTATGTTTCCAATGGTATTCCCATTAGAAAATTCCTCGTCTCGTCATGTTTGCCTCTTCGGTAATTTAGTCTTTTCCCCTCCAATCCCATCCTTGGATAGGTTATCCTTGTCTCTACCATATGCTCAAATGTCAATATACTGTGGGCACTCAATCTCATAGTGGCTTCAAATTTGACTTCTCTTATTTCTGACTTATTCAAGGTGAATATCAGGTCGAGTCTAGATGGTTTGTCAGTCTTGTGGGTTCCCTGACATGTTGGCCCAGAAAGTTCCTTGTTGCCTCTTCCAAGAGTTTAGCTCTCAAAGTATCTGCACTTCCATGTGATCCCCATTCTCCCAGTCTATCTTTCCATGGTTGAAATCGCCCATGATTAATAGTCTGGATCCATTCCTGCAGGCACCTGAAGCTGCTCTCTCCATTATATTATTGATTGCCATGTTATTCTTAACGAACGCCTGTCTAGGTCTTCTGTCATTCAGTGGAGGGTTGTAAATGACTGTTATTGTTATGTTAGGTCCACCCATTGTCATAGATCCTGTTATGTAGTCTCTGACTAATTCACGGCCCGGAATTTCCATCTCTTCAAAACTCCAGTCATTCCTTATCAGCAAGGCCACTCATCTTCTTCTCCCTTCCCTCTCTTTCCTTACTATATAGTAGTCCTTTGGAAACACAGCGTTTGTCATGACTCCTGACAATTTTGTTTCTGCGAGTCCTATTACATCTGTGTTTTCTTCCTGCGCCTTTTCCGCCAATTCACTTGGTTTATTGGTAATCCCATCGATGTTTGAGTACATTACCTTGAAGCTCACTTTCATATATCCATTTTCATCCACCCTCCCCAGTAGTGTAGGAAGCCATTCCATGGGCATGGTTACTTGGGTAAGCTGATCCTCCTGTGGGGTAGTTACCAAGGGTTCAGGGGAGTGGGCAGTGGTGTATGGATGTAGGGCTTAGATCTTGCCCAGGCCTGCTTGCGACAGGAAGAAGTTCTGGGGGTGGGGGAGCAGTGAGTGCTCGGGGTTGAGGGGCAGGCAGTGCTCGGGGTGAGTGTTCGTCCTCCTGTAATGTAGTTAACGGGGGCTTCAAGGGAGGTGGGGCGGGGGATGGAGGGCTTAGATCTTGCATGGGCCTGCTTGGAGCAGGAAGAAGACCAGGGGGATGGGAAGGCAGGGGATGCTTGGGGTATGGGGGGGGGGGGTAGAAGGATTTGGGTGTTATGGTGAGCATTGTGTAGGGGAAAGGGAAGATTTGTGCTTAGGGATGGGGTGGGTGGGAGCTCCTATTGGGTGGGGAAGTTCCAGTCCAGTCTGGGTTTCCTGAATTACTGGATTGAGGTTCCCCACTCTCCTCTGGGATTGCTGGGTTGGAGGCTGAGGTTCACTGGCTCCCTTCCCTCAGCCTGCACCGTTTCCTTACAATTCCGGCTGGTATTATCTCATCCCTTGTCATGTCCCTCTGAAGGAATAGCTTGTTGTATTTCCTTACATTTTTCAGTTTGCTCTTCTTTACTAGAAGGTCCTATTTGGTGGCCTCGTTCCTGAAAACTTCCTTGATCAATCGATTTTTGTCTTTGTTGTACTGGGCAACCCGGATTTTTTTTTTTTTTTGTATGTCTTGTTGAGCACCTACCATTCCTATCTCCTTTAGTATCCCTGACATTGCAGCTTAGTCAATAGCCCTCCATTCCTCCTGCTTGGGACCTTCTTGTTCCTTAATACCTACCATGACTACAGCTCTTTTTCCTTTCCATTAGCTGGTTCGTGCATCTTGCTGCCTCCTGTGAAGTTACTACTTTCATTGCAACTTCTTTGATTGTAGACATGGCTCTTGGGCACTTCCCCAGCATTTCAGCAAAGGTGGCCCCCCCATTGTAGAGGCCACTGTTACATCCCCTGCTACCTGGGGGTTGGTTGGCTGGGCCAGAGTCGGAGGAGGGCTTGTTTTTATTTTTTTTATTTATCTCCTCTTGTGCTGTACTGAGTTCCATCTGCAGTTAATTAAGGTTTCCCTCATGTCTTTCAATTCCTCACTGATTTCCCTCCATACACGAGCAGTCATCTCCATGCATGACTCGCCCTTTTCCTCTTCTCTAACTGTGGAGGAGAGGAACCAAGAAAACAGGAACTGTTTTCTTACTATCTTGCTTTATCCCTTTTTTGTTCCCCAGGGTTAGTGTTAATCTACAATGATCAGTGTGTGTATTCACCTAGTTGTGCTTGTGGGGGTTGAGCTCTGCTCTTTCGGCTCGCCTCTCAACTGTCACTAACTATTAACTATTTAATTCCCCCCCCCCCCACACACACACACCCCACCCAAGAAGCAGCCAGAAACAGCTGTCTAACTCCCAAGAACCTATTTGCTGCTAGGAAACAGAACAGGGGCATCAGGGTGAAAGAAACACTGTTCATTTTGTTTCTGCTATCACCGGGGATCGAACCCAGACCATAGGATTATATGTACAGCGTGCTATCTACACAGCCACCGGCGCCCACAGGTATTCACCTAGTTGTATTCACCTAGTTGTATTCACCTAGCTGTGTTTGCGGGGGTTGAGCTTTGCTCTTTCGGCCCGCCTCTCAACTGTCAATCAACTGTTTACTAACTACTTTTTTTTCACACCACACGCACACACACCCCAGGAAGCAGCCCGCTGACTAACTCCCAGGTACGTATTTACTGCTAGGTAACAGGGGCATTCAGGGTGAAAGAAACTTTGCCAATTTGTTTCTGCCTCGTGCGGAGATCGAACCCGCGCCACAGAATTACGAGTTCTGCGTGCTATCCACCAGGCTACGAGGCCCACAGGTGAGTGTGTGTGTGTGTGTGTGTGTGTGTGTGTGTGTGTGTGTGTGTGTGTGTGTACTCACCTAGTTTTGTTTGCGAGGGTTGAGCTCTGGCTCTTTGGTCCCGCCTCTCAACCGTCAATCAACAGGTGTACAGATTCCTGAGCCTATCGGGCTCTATCATATCTACACTTGAAACTGTGTATGGAGTCAGCCTCCACCACATCTCTTCCTAATGCATTCCATTTGTCCACCACTCTGACACTAAAAAAGTTCTTTCTAATATCTCTGTGGCTGTGTGTGTGTGTGTGTGTGTGTGTTTGTGTGTGTGTACTTACCTAGTTGTACTTGCAAAGGTTGAGCTCTGGCTCTTTGGTCCCACCTCTCAACTGTCAATCAACTGATAGTAGTTGAAAGGGCCCCGTAGACCGGCAATATTAATTTTTTTTCCACTGTCGGTCTATGGCGCAGTGGTTATCTTGAGGTTATCTTGAGTTGATTTCGGGGCTTTTAGTGTCCCCGCGGCCCGGTCCTTGACCAGGCCTCCACCCCCAGGAAGCAGCCCGTGACAGCTGACTAACACCCAGGTACCTATTTACTGCTAGGTAACAGGGGCATTCACGGTGAAAGAAACTTTGCCCACTTGTTTCTGCCTCGTGCGGGAATCGAACCCGCGCCACAGAATTACGAGTCCTGCGCGCTATCCACCAGGCTACGAGGCCCCCCTGAGGTGGTGTTTTCGATTTTTTCCCCTGCCAGTCTATCGATTTTTTTCCCTGCTGGTCTATGGCGCAGGGGTGTTTTCACATTTTTTCCCCTCTGCCAGGCATTGGCCCGTGGGGTGTTTTCATATTTTCATACCAGTTATTAATCTCTTCCTTCAGTCATATATTATTTTCCAAAATGGGAATGGAAAGGTACCCTCCTACTCTCTGCCGTTTCGCTCAAGGGGATTAAAAAGGTAGCTTCTGTCGCACTTCAATTTCGTTACCTCGGTGACCTTGCACAGACATCGCTAATGGTCAATGACGTCAGTCAATTTTCATCTCCCCTGAATAAGTCCGTTTTCTGTTATTGTATAGTTAAAACCATTTTCTTAATGTTTCCCTAGTTCAAAGTTCAATTTCTAGATAAGATAGCATATTTAACATAAGAAATGAAATTTGCAGAAGGCCTTTTGCAGGATCTCCTATTTACTTTTCCAATCTATGTTAACTAAAACACCAACTGCTGCTATTATATGACCTGCAGTAGGTCTATTCCTACTAGGAAGGTAGCATTGGAATGAATGAAATCCACCATCACTCATTCGTATGAAACAAGGGGAGCAACACAGAGCATGAACTAACATGTATCACAGCGTTCATCCCTCTTACCGAACCAGTATATATCCAGGTTTTTTTCTTAAATTTAAACTTATTCAATTTATACCTATTGTCTCGTCTTCTGTCTCATGTTTATATGCCTATTAATATCCCCTTTGTTATGTCCAATCATCCACTTGCATACCTTTATCATGTCACCCCTTAATTCTTTGCCTTTCTAGAGAATGTAGTTTAAACTTTGCCAATCTTTCTTCAAGGCTCCCCAAACAAGGGGAGCAACACAGGGCATGAACTAATATGCATTTCACATGGGACAGCGTTAAAATAACGTAAAAAATCAGCCATAGGAACACTACTGAAACCCCAACTGGAGTTGTGGGGAATTCTGGCTCCAGTATAATACTAATAAAATGTATAATTTTAAGAATGCAAAATAATGATTAATTCTAAGATAGCTCGAAGGACCAGAATGAGTAATAAAATGAGAAAATCAGTGGCTTATAGATCTATGATTATATGTGAATATATTCTATTAAGCAATGACTGTAAATTATATAATCCTAGAGCCAGCCTCCCATGACACATTTTAGGGGGTATTCTATAAGATTAATCTATGTGTAACATATATTATGCAATAATAATAATGAGTATAATATGCACACACATAGATAATGAGTAAATCATGGAATATAAGAAATACTACTGCCGTGGAAAGATTAATAATGCAGTAATAAAAAAGCAGTATCAGATATATATATATATATATATATATATATATATATATATATATATATATATATATATATATGGACTCTGAATAATAAGGTACTATCTACAATGAAAACTGATTAAATCTCAGCTGTAACAGAGGGACGTAGATGCAGTCCACTGTACGCCAGTCTGGAAACAGTTTGAGATAGTGATACTTGGAGCACGTGAGGTTATGGCGGTCACACGCTTCCTCAAGGGTGTTGCACCATGCTGCAATAATGATAATTCCGTAATTTCCACCTCAAACTAGTATTCACACACATATATAGTAATATCTAGATGTTTGGAGGGGAAGAATTGCACTCACGTTGGAATTTTTGGTACGCCCGCAGCGTAACGACATGGCTACCTATATTAATCATATTTAAGAGTTCTATAAATATTAATAAAAGGTAAAATGCCTGCCGAACTGGTGTCCGTGATTCTGGTAAGCTGCGTCCTCAATCTGGCATCTAAGGATGTTCGGATGCCGTCTGGATGATAAGATTTGTTGGACCGCTTCGGAACACCTTCACTCTTCTTTATCGAATATGGCGAGAGTCCTCTCTCCTCCTTCCCGAAAGTCGCGCATGCCCAAAAGCTCACCGTGAGGATTCGAGCATAAATTATATTTACTTATTAAAGCTAAATAGGGAAGGAGGCGTTTAGGAACACTTCTGATGGTTTAGATAAATTCTATATGTGGTGATGTTTTAATTCTCACAGTGTAAGTCAGTTAATATAGACTGCACATATAACTTTGTTGTCGAAATAATTTTAGATTATGATGTTATTTACTGGAACAGCGATCAAGCTGGTTACAGGAATTCCAGTAAACTGTTGTATACTAAAAGTAAACCTTTCACTAAATAATTATTCCTAATAAAGGAAAGTAAATGATTACATCTGTGTTAGATCTACAGGTATGTGTAAATTTCGTCTCCGAGTGGCTGATGCAACACTACACAATTCTAGGAGAAATTACATGATATTCCACAACCTAATACAGTAAATTCTTTAATACTAAACTACATATTAGTAGTGTTAGTAAATGATTACGCTTAATACAGGAAATACATCCTGTGGTATTAAGGATTAGTAAATGAATATTAGATGTGTATGAAGCCTAATACCGGAAATACATCCTGTTGTATTAGGTATGAGAATAACTGTTCGAAATTTCCAACGGGAGTCTCCAGCTACATGCGAATATTTTTGGTATAACATAATTTTAAAAAACAAGCTATAACATTACTCAGACATTTTCATTTATTCCTCCCATACTGCTAATCCCATGTATGTCTCATTAATGCTCAAAAAACACCTCACACCTCAACGCCTGTAGCATATATCCAATCAAAATACTCATTTAGTGTACATATATATGAACTCGATTGAGTAGAAGCTGCTTCGTATGTTTAAAATAGGCCTTCTGCAGTTACCCTCATCCCCCAATGCGGTCTAATCCACCAATGGGGTACGCTACTTTTAGCCTCCATAATGACGCAAGTGGTTCCAAGGAGGGACCCAACCTCTCATTAGCACATTCCCTTAATCTCTTAATAGCTCAACTGTTCTCGGGAAGTGCCATCACAGGCTATGCCATGATGCGTTATATCCACTCATATCTTAGCTCATTGTATCATTGCTCTTATTTTTCTGTTATTCAATTCATCGACCCTACCAAACCATCCTAGCCTAACCTATAATAAACAAAAACATCCTACAGTAATAAGATCTGTTGCTTTAGCAATGCATGATGTCACAAAAGCGGGTTCAGTTAAGAATTAATATTGCCTCACATTAACAAATGTGTGACAGGCTCACAGCGACCTGACTCTTCAACTTTGAGTGACGTCACAAGATGTGCAATGAGGCCTTAGCATCCTACTTATTTATGTAGTGTATTTAATGTTATTATTAAAAAATGGCTAGAATATCCATCCCCAACCTGACCTAACCTCATCACATGTTTGAGAATATACATTTTATACATTCTTATTATTTTATTTGTAATAAAAGTTTACATTCTAGTCTTAACAAAAAAATACAATGGGGGGACGAGCATAATATTTCAGATGTTGGTCATAGCAATCCTAGGGCTTGCTAATTTGCAAGGGAGACTAACTCCTCTACCATATCATATCAGAGTAATTTCCAGACAGCAGCACCGATTATTTATCACTGTAGATGAATTGTACACTATATTCCATAGGTGATATCATACATCTAGCAACTCAGCATTCAAATACCTGTATTCATATGTTAGTCATCTACAACTGTAATCATCCATTATGCAGTGTTAAGTTCAAAACCTAAATTGCTGCCCAAATGTCGTACAGCAAATGAAGCAGAATTGTACGTCAGGCAGGTCAGCGAATTCGTGTCTGTGTTCATAGGTTAGGAAACTGTCCTCATATCCATCAAATAGCTGTCCAAATGTCGAACCGCAATTCATCCATCTAGCAACTCAGCTGGATGCTAGGCACTATATTCATAGGCTAATCATTTCTAGACCTCAAAAATTGTTAATCTTAATACGCAAATCAGCTGACTTGTTTCTAAACCAACAGTCACAAATACATACATACATATATACATACATACATACATACACACATACATACATACATACATACATACATACATACATACATACATACATACATACATACATACATACATACATACATACATACATACACATACTAACAACCAATACATGCATAGGCAATAGCCTGTTTATACCACCATTGCCCCATTAATCAGATGTAATTTATGCCATATGAATCCTTAAAATGTATTAGGAACAAGATTTCAGTAACCTCACAGCTCATTCGCCCAAGGTAATCATAATTATTTGTACTGTTAATTCATATTAATGCATACCAATCAGCCAAGTTATTCATATTATTCCAACAAGTTCAAAGTATTATTAAATACCCTGTTATATTAAAACACATCGTATATTATAATTACATGAAAAAATACCTACCTACTTACTACTCAAATGGATAAACCAGGGTGTATATGTCCCATTGAAATATGTATATATTAGTAATTATTAAGAAAAAACTAAGGTTGTGATAAGGTGCACTAAAATTTATTATTAAAATTTTTTAAAGTAACATCATTCACACAAAATGCAACACTTGTACTTACACTAAAAATACACCAAATCAAAAACACGCAGTATAAAACACATACACATTTACACTTAATATAGCATTTAAGCACAAAGCATTTCCACACACATATTCCATTTACACAAGAAATACATCATTTACACACCAGATATTACATTTATGCACAAAATATATTATTTACACACAAAATATATTATTTACACACAAAATATATCATTCATACACAAAATATGCCATTTAGACAGAATATGTCATTTACATACAAAATATATCAGTTCCACACAAAATAAACCATTTACACAAATATTGCATATACACTCAAAGTATAACATTTACACAAAGTATGGTATATGCATATATATAACAAATTGCATATATACTCATAAAATAAAATTTTGTTTTCAGCAAAATTTAACAATTCCATAAACAAAATTTTCACAAAATACCCACACATTGTCTCATAAACCAAATACACTTTCACACTTGCACATGAAGATCGTTTTTCAGATAACATATACAGAACTTACACAAATACACAATTCGGAAAAAAATACAGTTGCACCAGTTACACTTAAGAAATTAAAAACACAATCAATACACTATTCGCACAAAGCGAGTATAAAACATGGACAAATATTACACAAATTGTCTAATTAATACACATCTCTGCACAGTTAATACAAGCAAACTTGTTATATAATTACACAACTTTCACAATGGTATAAATAAACAATTCGTCCATATACAATTACACAACATACACTATTAATACACACCTTGCACAATTATTAAACATCTTTCATAATTATTACACAACTTGCATAATTATACTCAAATACATATCTAGCACAAATACAATATATAACTAGCCCAAATATGTAAATACACAGTCAGTACAAATAGATAGTTCACACAAATACAATTACAACATATAAACAAATAATACACAACTTTCACAAAATATAATCAATACACATCTAGCCCAAATATGAACTATATATAACTAGTCCATATACATTAAATACACAACTACACAATTCCACAAATACACATACAAAAACATGTGCAATTAACACACAACTTGCACAAACAATATACAATTTGAGGGAATATAATGGATACATAATTGCAATCATCATACAACTTATGCAAAATACATAACCTGGACAATTAATGCACAACTTGCAGAACTATATTAATTGTGCTTCTAGTACAAATACAATCACAGCCAACTAGGTCAAACAATACACAATTCGCATAATTTTTTCTAGGTATATTTAGGACATTATTTATAATATTCTGAGTTTAACCAACTCCCCAAAAGTCAGAATTTCACATGAATGAATGGTATGTCCGCCATCCTATGAGCTCAATATGATTGCACATACATTTTCCATTAATGTTTCAACATAATTAGTGCTAAACTATTCATGTAACTTATGTCCATTGTTTTAATGGACATAAGTTATTAATACCCTTCTTGTTACATCCTCTTCAATTATGTCACCCATATTTATTTAGGCTAACCATCCAACAGAATTACTGGTTCTAGCCTTAATTATGTTAGGGACAGGTGGGGTTAGGTGAAGTTTGTAATTTCTATGACAACTTAAGCAAATATACTATATCCTATCACAAATGCAATCAATTAGAACCAAAATTCATCTAAATCTAGGAAAAATTATACTTCACAAATTTAACCAAATTCAACCAAGCAAAAGCTAAACTAACTAAACATAAGCATCCCATATCCTCACATACAAGCCTATGTCACCTCAGTCCATCCATTACATGACCTAGCTACAGCTCGAACCCAAATAGGAAAATTTACACTATTTTATGAACATGCTAGTTCATTATTCCAAAGATATTATATATTCTACCCATACACAACTCTACCTAACCTGACCTAGCACATCCAAAGCTATACTTAACTTAATTTGACCAAATTTAAGCTATCCCACCTAATTTAATACAATTTCCATCAAATTTGCACAAATATACCTGAATTCACCAAATTTAAGACAATTTCCAACAAATTTATCCTATCATAGCCCAACTTAAAGCCCAATTTATCCAAGTTTGACCTATGTCATCTGAATTTAATGTATGTTTCCAAATATCCAACATCCAGTCTTCACATAACATACCCCATTCCCAAGTCCACAGCGCCCATATGCTCACATACATTCCTATGTAGCCTCTACCTATCCATTACAAATGCTAGGTATGGCTCTAACCCTAATAGGGTAATTTACTCTATATTCTGAACAAGTTAGATCATTACCATTAAGATATTATATATCCTACCCTACACAATCCTAACTTAACCTGACCTAGCATATCCTAAGCAATATTTGATTAAAGTTGACATAATTTATGCTATCCCACCTAAATTCAACGTAATTTAAGACAATTTACACCAAATGTATCCAAAATGTTTTGTATCATAGCATAACCAAACTTCATTTTACTTAAGTTTTCACCTATTCCATCCTACCCTATGCAATCTTATCTAAGCTGACCTATCATATTCAAAGCTAGATTTGATTAAAGTTAATATATAAAGCAAAATAAATGCTGGCCAACCAAAATTCAACTTAATTTAATACAATTTACAAAAAATATTCCTAAAATGTTTAGTATCATAGCACAGCCAAAGCAAATTTTACCCAAGTTTTCACTTATTCCATCTAAATTTAATGAATATTTCCGATATCCGAAATCCAGTTTAAGCACAACATACCTAGTTCCCAAAACCATTTCATGGAGCTAGTTCTGTGTCCATCTTGCTATTTCCAATATCCAGATGTGTTTTTTGTAGCATCAATTCTACCAAACCAGACCTAACCTAATAACTCTAACACAACATTAGCTAAATTCACCCAAATTATTGCAACCAAAACCCCAAATTCCAATATATGTACCTATGCGCATCACACACAGAGTGTGAGTTAACTGTTAAAGTTGTTAATGTATGCTCCCAACTTCCATTCCACCCTGGATTACAGGTAATTTAGCTAATATATTATTAATATGTTGTTACAAGGTATTTTCCTCATATTACCACAACTCAACCACCTTGGACCTAGCCTCTGATACGACATATAATCAAAAAACTATCTACCTCATAGTATCTCACCTCAAGAAAAAGTCTACCTCATTTTTGTTTTAGTGTAACTTTGGTAATTAACTGTAGTGTAATTATTTTATTAAAGTAAGCTATTGTTTTACATAATTATCAAATGTTATTTGCTATTACTGTATCAATTCAGTGAATCTTCATTTCACTTTAGTTATTTCTGTTATATATATATTTGCATATTTTTTTCTTTGTTTACCATAAATAATTGTTATTTTTAGCAGATTAAGTATTTTACTGCTCTGTAATTGTTTACCTTATTGTACCTTGACTCCATTGCATCCACATGCAAACTGATATTTATCTGAACAAAATCTGCTATCTCAAATATACAATAACCAACTCATTGATCATCACCATTGCTGGTATTACACAGCACACCAGGCAAAAAACAAACTCCGTAATAACACATCAGTTTTCAACCAAAATGTCAGTTCACTTGGAAAACATTTTGATGATATAAATGCACTACTCGCAGCACTAGGTACTGAGCTATCATTCATTATTTTAACAGAAACCTCGCTAAGTAAAGACCATACACAACTTTTTAACTTAGCTGGTTATAGAGCTATTCGCAATGTAGGCCTAACAGAAAAAGGAGGTGGCACAGCTATATACTACCAAAATACCTTCATCTGCAATAGTGTCCTTAGTGATATAGATGACTACTGTGAATATACCTTTGCTCAATTTTCCATTAAATCCCTTAAATCCTCCTTGACTATTGGAGTCATCTATCGATTTCCCAATACTAAAATAGCTGCATTCTCAGATGACTTCAAGACAGGTTCACACAGAGTCTACATGTGACGATTCGAGAAAGCGACCTGGGAATGGACGTAACACCTAATCAAACTCCTGAGGCACATATAAATAGGATATCGACAGCAGCGTACTCTACACTGGCAAAAGTTAGAACATCATTCAAAACCCTAAGTAAGGAGGCATTAAGGGTGCTTTACACTGCCTACTTGAGACCAGTCTTAGCGTATGCCACGCCATCATTGAGTCCACCACCTAAAGAAACACATAAGGAAACTAGTAAAGGTCCAGATGTTTGCGACGAGGCTCGTCCCAGAGTTACGAGAGATGAGATATGAAAAGTGCCCGAAGGAACGCAACACTAGAAAAAAGAAGGGAGTTAGGGGGATATGGTAGGAACGTATAAAATACTCAGGGGAATTGACAGAGAGGAAATAGACGAAATATATACACGGAATACTCTAGACACAGGTACACACGGAGGCACATGTGCACCAAGGTACACACAGAGGCACATGAGTACACAGGTACATAAAGAGGCACACGTGCACACAGGTACACACACAGGCACATCTTCACACAGGTACTTACGGAGGCACACACGTGCACACGGGTACACACTATGGTCAGTGGTCACAGGTACACAGGTCAGTGTACTCACCTAATTGTACTCACAATTAGGTTAGTACAATTAGGTGAGTACACTGAGGCACATGTGCACACAGAGGTACATGTGCTCATAGATATACAGGGGCACATGTACACACGGGTACACACAGAGGCTCATGTGCACACAGGTTTACATAGAGGCACATGTGCACACAGGTACACACACACAGGCACATGTGCACACACAGAGTCACATGAGAACACAGGATCACTAAAAGGTACTTGTAGACACAGGTAAACACGGAGGCACATGTGCATACAGGTGATTATGGAGGCACACGTACACACAGAGGCACATGTGCACACAGGTACACACAGAGGAACATGTGCACACGGTTACATCCACAGACACGTGTATTTACTACATAAGATAAATTCTTGGGGTTATATTACATGACCAGACGGTGGTGAGCTCCAGCACTGATTTAGTTACATTTTTCCTTTTAACTTCTTGTGGTAAGTTACATTCTGACCATGCTCTTAAATTTACAATTTTATTTGTTATCCATTCATTGAGTTTTGCCTAACATCATTAACAAATATTTTGCCATTCACTTTGTTGAGCCATGTTTGACATTTTCTGTGTTGGCTGGTATTATTTTTTTCTGTAAATTGTGTTTGATGCTAGGTGCGTCTCACTACAATCTACGGTCCCACGTACACTCCACTGTAATTACGATGACAAACGGTACTGTTCCCCCTTCCGGGTCAAATGGACAGGCAACTCGGACCTTACTGAGTTCAACTCTGGAGATGACCACACCTCTCGTTGCTAGCGAGGCTCGACTGTCTGAGTCTTCGTTCAGCGAGGTAGAGACTAAGGCCAGAGCTCGATTTTCTGATCCATCTGGTGCCGATTATTGCTAGGTTCCTCTATTGACAACACTCGAAGTGTTGCAAGAGCAGTAGTTGAAGAGAAAGGGACTGTTGGTATCCAGTCATAGGATATATTTAAAGATTTATTTCCGACGTAGGTTTGTTAATAAAAGGGATTTGCACCTGTATAGTTTGGTGGGAAAAATTACAAACGCCACCATTAAACCTGGAGAGTATCTTAATGCATTTACTTGCCGGTTAGATCAGTACCATTATGCCCCTGGGACTGCACTTCGTAACTCAACATGATTGAATAAGGATCAGTTACTGACCGCAGTAGTGATTGCTAAGATGATAGCGTTTGGGATGGTACATCGGTTTGCCCCTGAAAACACTTTTCTTTAATATAAAAGGAAAATTTTGACCCCGATAAGAAATCAGAGAGGTTTTCGAACCGTTTTCGAATTCGAAAAACCCCGATTTGCCTAATAAGCCAAGTTTTCCTGAATTAATATAATTTCTCAAATTTTTTTCTTATGAAATGATAAAGCTACCCATTTCATTATGTATGAGAATTTTTTTTATTTATTGGAGTTAAAATTAACGTAGATATATGACCGAACCTAACCAACCTTACCTAACCTAACCTAACCTATCTTTATAGGTTAGGTTAGGTTAGCTAACCGAAAAAGTTAGGTTAGGTTAGGTTCGGTAGGTTAGGTAGTCAAAAAACAGTTAATTCATGAAAACTTGGCTTATTAGGCAAATCGGGCCATGCATAGTAGGCTGAGAAGTGCGTTCTGGCTACTAGGTACGACATATATATATATATATATATATATATATATATATATATATATATATATATATATATATATATATATATATATAAATATATTTGTATATATATATATATATATATTTTTATATATATGTATATATATATATATATATATTTTTATATATATGTATATATATATATATATATGTCGTACCTAGTAGCCAGAACTCACTTTTTGGCCTACTATGCATGGCCCGATTTGCCTAATAAGCCAAGTTTTCCTGAATTAATATATTTTTTCTAATTTTTTTCTTATGAAATGATAAAGCTACCCATTTCATTATGTATGAGGTCAATTTTTTTTATTGGAGTTAAAATTAACGTAGATATATGACCGAACCTAACCAACCCTACCTAACCTAACCTAACCTATCTTTATAGGTTAGGTTTGGTTAGGTAGCCGAAAAAGTTAGGTTAGGTTAGGTTAGGTAGGTTAGGTAGTCGAAAAACAATTAATTCATGAAAACTCGGCTTATTAGGCAAAAAAGGCCTTGCATAGTAGGCTGAGAAGTGAGTTCTGGCTACTAGGTACGACATATATATATATATATATATATATGTCGTACCTAGTAGCCAGAACTCACTTCTCAGCCTACTATGCAAGGCCCGTTTTGCCTAATAAGCCAAGTTTTCATGAATTAATATATTTTCTCTAATTTTTTTCTTATGAAATGATAAAGCTACCCATTTCATTATGTATGAGGTCATTTTTTTTAATTGGAGTTAAAATTAACGTAGATATATGACCAAACCTATCCAACCCTACCTAACCTAACCTAACCTATCTTTATAGGTTAGGTTAGGTTAGGTAGCCGAAAAAGTTAGGTTAGGTTAGGTTAGGTAGGTTAGGTAGTCGAAAAACAATTAATTCATGAAAACTTGGCTTATTGGGCAAATCGGGCCTTGCATAGTAGGCTGAAAAGTGCGTTCTGGCTACTAGGTACGACATATATATATATATATATATATATATATATATATATATGTCGTACCTAGTAGCCAGAACGCACTTCTCAGCCTACTATGCAAGGCCCGATTTGCCTAGTAAGCCAAGTTTTCATGAATTATTTGTTTTTCGACTACCTAACCTACCTAACCTAACCTAACCTAACTTTTTCGGCTACCTAACCTAACCTAACTTATAAAGATAGGATAGGTTAGGTTAGGTAGGGTTGGTTAGGTTCGGTCATATATCTACGTTAATTTTAACTTCAATAAAAAAAAATTGACCTCATACATAATGAAATGGGTAGCTTTATCATTTCATAAGAAAAAAATTAGAGAAAATATATTAATTCAGGAAAACTTGGCTTATTAGGCAAATCGGGCGATGCATAGCAGGCCGAGTACGACGTTCTGGCTACTAGGTACGACATATATATATATATATATATATATATATATATATATATATATATATATATATACATGTCGTACCTAGTAGCCAGAACGTCGTACTTGGCCTACTATGCAAGGCCCGATTTGCCTAATAAGCCAAGTTTTCCTGAATTAATATATTTTCTCAACTTTTTCTTATGAAATGATAAAGCTACCCATTTCATTATGTCTGAGGTGATTTTTTTTTATTAGAGTTAAAATTAACGTAGATATATGACCGAACCTAACCAACCCTACCTAACCTAACCTATCCTATCTTTACAGGTTAGGTTAGGTAGCCGAAGAGGTTAGGTTAGGCAGTCGAAAAACAATTAATTCATGAAAACTTGGCTTATTATGCAAATCGGGCCTTGCATAGTAGGCTGAGAAGTGCATTATGGCTACTAGGTACGACATATATATATATATCTATATATATATATATATATATATATATATATATATATATATATATATATATATATATGTATATATATATATATATATATATATATATATATATATATATATATACATATATATATATATATATATATATATATATATATATATATATATATATATATATATATATATATATATATATATATATATATATATATATATGTCGTACCTATTAGCTAGAACGCACTTATCAGCCTACTATGCAAGGCCCAATTTGCCCAATAAGCCAAGTTTTCATGAATTAATTGTTTTTCGACTACCTAACCTACCTAACCTAACTTAACCTAACTTTTTCGGCTACCTAACATAACCTAACCTATAAAGATAGGTTAGGTTAGGTAGGGTTGGTTAGGTTCGGCCATATATCTACGTTAATTTTAAATTCAATAAAAAAAAATTGACCTCATACATAATATAACAGGTAGCTTTATCATTTCATAAGAAAAAAATTAGAGAAAATATATTAATTCAGGAAAACTTGGCTTATTAGGCAAATCGGGCCATGGATAGTAGGCCGAGAAGTGCATTCTGGCTACTAGGTACGACATATATATATATATATATATATATATATATATATATATATATATATATATATATATATATATATATATATATATATATATATATATATATATATGACCGAAAAAGTAAGATTAATAATTCTAACACGAATTTTCTCTATCTTTCTTATGTTTCTTTTCACTGTTGATGGTAATTCCAAGATCAATTCTCCAAAATTCATTTTTATTTCTAGTCTGACGCGACACTTGAGCGCGTTTCGTAAAACTTATTACATTTTCAAAGACTTTAGTTTACAAACACACAACTGAAACCGAATAGAGCTTACACATCTTCGAGGTTTTATATCTACATTTGGGTGAGGTGGATGAGGTGAAAAACGAACTTTCAACAATGGGTATTCAATGGGTATTAAATTCCAACAAAAAGACAGAACACGAAACAATGGGAACTGAATGGGTATTAAATTCAAACACAAGACAGAACACGAAACAATGGGTATTGAATGAAATTAATTGTAGAAAGCCTATTGGTCCATATTTCTTGATGCTTCTATATTGGAGCGGAGTCTTGAAGTGGATAGAATATAGTTGTGCATTAATTGGCTGTTGATTGCTGGTGTTGACTTCTTGATGTGTAGTGCCTCGCAGACGTCTAGCCGCCTGCTATCGCTGTATCTATTGATGATTTCTGTGTTGTTTGCTAAGATTTCTCTGGTGATGGTTTGTTTGTGGGAAGAGATTATATGTTCCTTAATGGAGCCCTGTTGTTTATGCATCGTTAAACGCCTGGAAAGAGATGTTGTTGTCTTGCCTATATACTGGGTTTTTTTAGGCTTACAGTCCCCAAGAGGGCATTTGAAGGCATAGACGACGTTGGTCTCTTTTAAAGCGTTCTGCTTTGTGTCTGGAGAGTTTCTCATGAGTAGGCTGGCCGTTTTTCTGGTTTTATAGTAAATCGTCAGTTGTATCTTCTAATTTTTGTCTGTAGGGATAACGTTTCTACTGACAATATCTTTCAGGACCCTTTCTTTCGTTTTATGGGCTGTGGAAAAGAAGTTCCTGTAAAATAGTCTAATAGGGGGTATAGGTGTTGTGTTAGTTGTCTCTTCAGAGGTTGCATGGCGTTTCACTTTCCTTCTTATGATGTCTTCGACGAAACCATTGGAGGAGCCATTGTTGACTAGAACCTGTCTTACCCTACAAAGTTCTTCGTCGACTTGCTTACATTCTGAGCTGTGGCTGAGAGCACGGTCGACATAACGCTTATGTTGTTTATGTAACGACATGTTGTTAACGCTTATGTCGACCGTGCTCTCAGCCACAGCTCAGAATGGAAGCAAGTCGACGAAGAACTCTGTAGGGTAAGGCAGGTCCTAGTCAATATATATATCGTACCTAGTAGCCAGAATGCACTTCTCGGCCTACTATGCAAGGCCCGATTTGCATAATAAGCCAAGTTTTCATAAATTAATTGTTTTTCGACTACCTAACCTACCTAACCTAACCTATAAAGATAGGTTAGGTTAGGTTAGGCAGGGTTGGTTAGGTTTGGTCATATATCTACATTAATTTTAACTCAAATAAAAAAAATTGACCTCATATATAATGAAATGGGTAGCTTTATCATTTCATAAGAAAAAAAATAGAGAAAATATATTAATTCAGGAAAACTTGGCTTATTAGGCAAATCGGGCCTTGCATAGTAGGGTGAGAAGTGCGTTCTGGCTAGTAGGTACGACATATATAAATATATATATATATACAATCTTTGGACAACACCCACCAGTGGGACTCGAACCCAGAAAGCACAACTACCTTCCAGTAGCTGGCATAACTAGTATGCTTTAACCCACTACGCCATCAGACCTTACAAAAGAAGTAGATAGTTCGAGATATATATCTCAAACATCTCCACTTCCCGAAGGCACCAGATGAGTGAGGGGTCAGTCTGCATTTTTCGTCAAGCCACTGTCAATGTGAGAGAACTCGTGTCCAGCTTATAAGCCTATACTTGCATAAACCACAAGTGAAGATAAACAATCTTTGGACAACACCCACCAGTGGGACTCGAACCCAGAAAGCACAACTACCTTCCAGTAGCTGGCATAACTAGTATGCTTTCACCCACTACGCCATCAGACCTTACAAAAGAAGTAGATAGTTCGAGATATATATCTCAAACATCTCCACCTCCCGAAGGCACCAGATGAGTGAGGGGTGAGTCTGCATTTTTCGTCAAGCCACTGTCAATGTGAGAGAACTCGTGTCCAGCTTATAAGCCTATACTTGCATAAACCACAAGTGAAGATAAACAATCTTTGGACAACACCCACCAGTGGGACTCGAACCCAGAAAGCACAACTACCTTCCAGTAGCTGGCATAACTAGTATGCTTTAACCCACTACGCCATCAGACCTTACAAAAGAAGTAGATAGTACGAGATATATATCTCAAACATCTCCACCTCCCGAAGGCACCAGATGAGTGAGGGATCAGTCTGCATTTTTCATCAAGCCACTGTCAATGTGAGAGAACTCGTGTCCAGCTTATAAGCCTAGACTTGCATAAACCACAAGTGAAGATAAACAATCTTTGGACAACACCCACCAGTGGGACTCGAACCCAGAAAGCACAACTACCTTCCAGTAGCTGGCATAACTAGTATGCTTTAACCCACTACGCCATCAGACCTTACAAAAGAAGTAGATAGTTCGAGATATATATCTCAAACATCTCCACCTCCCGAAGGCACCAGATGAGTGAGGGGTCAGTCTGCATTTTTCGTCAAGCCACTGTCAATGTGAGAGAACTCGTGTCCAGCTTATAAGCCTATACTTGCATAAACCACAAGTGAAGATAAACAATCTTTGGACAACACCCACCAGTGGGACTCGAACCCAGAAAGCACAACTACCTTCCAGTAGCTGGCATAACTAGTATGCTTTAACCCACTACGCCATCAGACCTTACAAAAGAAGTAGATAGTTCGAGATATATATCTCAAACATCTCCACCTCCCGAAGGCACCAGATGAGTGAGGGGTCAGTCTGCATTTTTCGTCAAGCCACTGTCAATGTGAGAGAACTCGTGTCCAGCTTATAAGCCTATACTTGCATAAACCACAAGTGAAGATAAACAATCTTTGGACAACACCCACCAGTGGGACTCGAACCCAGAAAGCACAACTACCTTCCAGTAGCTGGCATAACTAGTATGCTTTAACCCACTACGCCATCAGACCTTACAAAAGAAGTAGATAGTTCGAGATATATATCTCAAACATCTCCACCTCCCGAAGGCACCAGATGAGTGAGGGGTCAGTCTGCATTTTTCGTCAAGCCACTGTCAATGTGAGAGAACTCGTGTCCAGCTTATAAGCCTATACTTGCATAAACCACAAGTGAAGATAAACAATCTTTGGACAACACCCACCAGTGGGACTCGAACCCAGAAAGCACAACTACCTTCCAGTAGCTGGCATAACTAGTATGCTTTAACCCACTACGCCATCAGACCTTACAAAAGAAGTAGATAGTTCGAGATATATATCTCAAACATCTCCACCTCCCGAAGGCACCAGATGAGTGAGGGGTCAGTCTGCATTTTTCGTCAAGCCACTGTCAATGTGAGAGAACTCGTGTCCAGCTTATAAGCCTATACTTGCATAAACCACAAGTGAAGATAAACAATCTTTGGACAACACCCACCAGTGGGACTCGAACCCAGAAAGCACAACTACCTTCCAGTAGCTGGCATAACTAGTATGCTTTAACCCACTACGCCATCAGACCTTACAAAAGAAGTAGATAGTTCGAGATATATATCTCAAACATCTCCACCTCCCGAAGGCACCAGATGAGTGAGGGGTCAGTCTGCATTTTTCGTCAAGCCACTGTCAATGTGAGAGAACTCGTGTCCAGCTTATAAGCCTATACTTGAATAAACCACAAGTGAAGATAAACAATCTTTGGACAACACCCACCAGTGGGACTCGAACCCAGAAAGCACAACTACCTTCCAGTAGCTGGCATAACTAGTATGCTTTAACCCACTACGCCATCAGACCTTACAAAAGAAGTAGATAGTTCGAGATATATATCTCAAACATCTCCACCTCCCGAAGGCACCAGATGAGTGAGGGGTGAGTCTGCATTTTTCGTCAAGCCACTGTCAATGTGAGAGAACTCGTGTCCAGCTTATAAGCCTATACTTGCATAAACCACAAGTGAAGATAAACAATCTTTGGACAACACCCACCAGTGGGACTTGAACCCAGAAAGCACAACTACCTTCCAGTAGCTGGCATAACTAGTATGCTTTAACCCACTACGCCATCAGACCTTACAAAAGAAGTAGATAGTACGAGATATATATCTCAAACATCTCCACCTCCCGAAGGCACCAGATGAGTGAGGGATCAGTCTGCATTTTTCATCAAGCCACTGTCAATGTGAGAGAACTCGTGTCCAGCTTATAAGCCTATACTTGCATAAACCACAAGTGAAGATAAACAATCTTTGGACAACACCCACCAGTGGGACTCGAACCCAGAAAGCACAACTACCTTCCAGTAGCTGGCATAACTAGTATGCTTTAACCCACTACGCCATCAGACCTTACAAAAGAAGTAGATAGTTCGAGATATATATCTCAAACATCTCCACCTCCCGAAGGCACCAGATGAGTGAGGGGTCAGTCTGCATTTTTCGTCAAGCCACTGTCAATGTGAGAGAACTCGTGTCCAGCTTATAAGCCTATACTTGCATAAACCACAAGTGAAGATAAACAATCTTTGGACAACACCCACCAGTGGGACTCGAACCCAGAAAGCACAACTACCTTCCAGTAGCTGGCATAACTAGTATGCTTTAACCCACTACGCCATCAGACCTTACAAAAGAAGTAGATAGTTCGAGATATATATCTCAAACATCTCCACCTCCCGAAGGCACCAGATGAGTGAGGGGTCAGTCTGCATTTTTCGTCAAGCCACTGTCAATGTGAGAGAACTCGTGTCCAGCTTATAAGCCTATACTTGCATAAACCACAAGTGAAGATAAACAATCTTTGGACAACACCCACCAGTGGGACTCGAACCCAGAAAGCACAACTACCTTCCAGTAGCTGGCATAACTAGTATGCTTTAACCCACTACGCCATCAGACCTTACAAAAGAAGTAGATAGTTCGAGATATATATCTCAAACATCTCCACCTCCCGAAGGCACCAGATGAGTGAGGGGTCAGTCTGCATTTTTCGTCAAGCCACTGTCAATGTGAGAGAACTCGTGTCCAGCTTATAAGCCTATACTTGCATAAACCACAAGTGAAGATAAACAATCTTTGGACAACACCCACCAGTGGGACTCGAACCCAGAAAGCACAACTACCTTCCAGTAGCTGGCATAACTAGTATGCTTTAACCCACTACGCCATCAGACCTTACAAAAGAAGTAGATAGTTCGAGATATATATCTCAAACATCTCCACCTCCCGAAGGCACCAGATGAGTGAGGGGTCAGTCTGCATTTTTCGTCAAGCCACTGTCAATGTGAGAGAACTCGTGTCCAGCTTATAAGCCTATACTTGCATAAACCACAAGTGAAGATAAACAATCTTTGGACAACACCCACCAGTGGGACTCGAACCCAGAAAGCACAACTACCTTCCAGTAGCTGGCATAACTAGTATGCTTTAACCCACTACGCCATCAGACCTTACAAAAGAAGTAGATAGTTCGAGATATATATCTCAAACATCTCCACCTCCCGAACGCACCAGATGAGTGAGGGGTCAGTCTGCATTTTTCGTCAAGCCACTGTCAATGTGAGAGAACTCGTGTCCAGCTTATAAGCCTATACTTGCATAAACCACAAGTGAAGATAAACAATCTTTGGACAACACCCACCAGTGGGACTCGAACCCAGAAAGCACAACTACCTTCCAGTAGCTGGCATAACTAGTATGCATTAACCCACTACGCCATCAGACCTTACAAAAGAAGTAGATAGTTCGAGATATATATCTCAAACATCTCCACCTCCCGAAGGCACCAGATGAGTGAGGGGTCAGTCTGCATTTTTCGTCAAGCCACTGTCAATGTGAGAGAACTCGTGTCCAGCTTATAAGCCTATACTTGCATAAACCACAAGTGAAGATAAACAATCTTTGGACAACACCCACCAGTGGGACTCGAACCCAGAAAGCACAACTACCTTCCAGTAGCTGGCATAACTAGTATGCTTTAACCCACTACGCCATCAGACCTTACAAAAGAAGTAGATAGTTCGAGATATATATCTCAAACATCTCCACCTCCCGAAGGCACCAGATGAGTGAGGGGTCAGTCTGCATTTTTCGTCAAGCCACTGTCAATGTGAGAGAACTCGTGTCCAGCTTATAAGCCTATACTTGCATAAACCACAAGTGAAGATAAACAATCTTTGGACAACACCCACCAGTGGGACTCGAACCCAGAAAGCACAACTACCTTCCAGTAGCTGGCATAACTAGTATGCTTTAACCCACTACGCCATCAGACCTTACAAAAGAAGTAGATAGTTCGAGATATATATCTCAAACATCTCCACCTCCCGAAGGCACCAGATGAGTGAGGGGTCAGTCTGCATTTTTCGTCAAGCCACTGTCAATGTGAGAGAACTCGTGTCCAGCTTATAAGCCTATACTTGCATAAACCACAAGTGAAGATAAACAATCTTTGGACAACACCCACCAGTGGGACTCGAACCCAGAAAGCACAACTACCTTCCAGTAGCTGGCATAACTAGTATGCTTTAACCCACTACGCCATCAGACCTTACAAAAGAAGTAGATAGTTCGAGATATATATCTCAAACATCTCCACCTCCCGAAGGCACCAGATGAGTGAGGGGTCAGTCTGCATTTTTCGTCAAGCCACTGTCAATGTGAGAGAACTCGTGTCCAGCTTATAAGCCTATACTTGCATAAACCACAAGTGAAGATAAACAATCTTTGGACAACACCCACCAGTGGGACTCGAACCCAGAAAGCACAACTACCTTCCAGTAGCTGGCATAACTAGTATGCTTTAACCCACTACGCCATCAGACCTTACAAAAGAAGTAGATAGTTCGAGATATATATCTCAAACATCTCCACCTCCCGAAGGCACCAGATGAGTGAGGGGTGAGCCTGCATTTTTCGTCAAGCCACTGTCAATGTGAGAGAACTCGTGTCCAGCTTATAAGCCTATACTTGCATAAACCACAAGTGAAGATAAACAATCTTTGGACAACACCCACCAGTGGGACTCGAACCCAGAAAGCACAACTACCTTCCAGTAGCTGGCATAACTAGTATGCTTAAACCCACTATGCCATCAGACCTTACAAAAGAAGTAGATAGTTCGAGATATATATCTCAAACATCTCCACCTCCCGAAGGCACCAGATGAGTGAGGGGTCAGTCTGCATTTTTCGTCAAGCCACTGTCAATGTGAGAGAACTCGTGTCCAGCTTATAAGCCTATACTTGCATAAACCACAAGTGAAGATAAACAATCTTTGGACAACACCAACCAGTGGGACTCGAACCCAGAAAGCACAACTACCTTCCAGTAGCTGGCATAACTAGTATGCTTTAACCCACTACGCCATCAGACCTTACAAAAGAAGTAGATAGTTCGAGATATATATCTCAAACATCTCCACCTCCCGAAGGCACCAGATGAGTGAGGGGTCAGTCTGCATTTTTCGTCAAGCCACTGTCAATGTGAGAGAACTCGTGTCCAGCTTATAAGCCTATACTTGCATAAACCACAAGTGAAGATAAACAATCTTTGGACAACACCCACCAGTGGGACTCGAACCCAGAAAGCACAACTACCTTCCAGTAGCTGGCATAACTAGTATGCCAGTGCTGTGGCAGTGTCACCAACAATGCTGTGGCAGTGTCACCAACAATGCTGTGGCAGTGTCACCAACAATGCTGTGGCAGTGTCACCAACAATGCTGTGGCAGTGTCACCAACAATGCTGTGGCAGTGTCACCAACAATGCTGTGGCAGTGTCACCAACAATGCTGTGGCAGTGTCACCAACAATGCTGTGGCAGTGTCACCAACAATACTGTGGCAGTGTCACTAACAATGCTGTGGCAGTGTCACCAACAATGCTGTGGCAGTGTCACCAACAATGCTGTGGCAGTGTCACCAACAATGCTGTGGCAGTGTCACCAACAATGCTGTGCCAATGTCACCAACAATGCTGTGGCAGTGTCACCAACAATGCTGTGGCAGTGTCACCAACAATGCTGTGCCAGTGTCACCAACAATACTGTGTCAGTGTCACCAACAATGCTGTGGCAGTGTCACCAACAATGCTGTGGCAGTGTCACCAACAATGCTGTGGCAGTGTCACCAACAATGCTGTGCCAGTGCGACCAACAATACTGTACCAGCGTCACCAACAATACTGTACCAGTGCGACCAACAATACTGTACCAGTGCGACCAACAATACTGTACCAGTGTCACCAACAATACTGTACCAGTGCGACCAACAATACTGTACCAGTGCGACCAACAATACTGTACCAGTGTCACCAACAATACTGTACCAGTGTCACCAACAATACTGTACCAGTGCGACCAACAATACTGTACCAGTGTCACCAACAATACTGTACCAGTGTCACCAACAATACTGTACCAGTGTCACCAACAATACTGTACCAGTGCGACCAACAATACTGTGCCAGTGCGACCAACAATACTGTACCAGTGCGACCAACAATACTGTACCAGTGTCACCAACAATACTGTACCAGTGCGACCAACAATACTGTGCCAGTGTCACCAACAATACTGTACCAGTGTCACCAACAATGCTGTGGCAGTGTCACCAACAATACTGTGGCAGTGTCACCAACAATGCTGTGGCAGTGTCACCAACAATGCTGTGGCAGTGTCACCAACAATGCTGTGCCAGTGTCACCAACAATGCTGTGCCAGTGTCACCAACAATACTGTGGCAGTGTCACTAACAATGCTGTGGCAGTGTCACCAAAAATGCTGTGGCAGTGTCACCAACAATGCTGTGGCAGTGTCACCAACAATGCTGTGGCAGTGTCACCAACAATGCTGTGCCAATGTCACCAACAATGCTGTGGCAGTGTCACCAACAATGCTGTGGCAGTGTCACCAACAATGCTGTGCCAGTGTCACCAACAATATTGTGGCAGTGTCACCAACAATGCTGTGGCAGTGTCACCAACAATGCTGTGGCAGTGTCACCAACAATGCTGTGCCAGTGTCACCAACAAAACTGTGGCAGTGTCACCAACAATGCTGTGGCAGTGTCACCAACAATGCTGTGGCAGTGTCACCAACAATGCTGTGGCAGTGTCACCAACAATGCTGTGCCAATGTCACCAACAATGCTGTGGCAGTGTCACCAACAATGCTGTGGCAGTGTCACCAACAATGCTGTGCCAGTGTCACCAACAATACTGTGGCAGTGTCACCAACAATGCTGTGGCAGTGTCACTAACAATACTGTGGCAGTGTCACCAACAATGCTGTGGCAGTGTCACCAACAATGCTGTGCCAATGTCACCAACAATGCTGTGGCAGTGTCACCAACAATGCTGTGCCAGTGTCACCAACAATGCTGTGCCAGTGCGACGAACAATTCTGTGCCAGTGCGATCAACAGTGCTGTGGCAGTGCGACCAACAATGCTGTGGCAGTGCGAGCAACAATGCTGTGGCAGTGTCACCAACAATGCTGTGGCAGTGTCACCAACAATGCTGTGCCAGTGTCACCAACAATACTGTGGCAGTGTCACTAACAATGCTGTGGCAGTGTCACCAACAATGCTGTGGCAGTGTCACCAACAATGCTGTGGCAGTGTCACCAACAATGCTGTGGCAGTGTCACCAACAATGCTGTGCCAATGTCACCAACAATGCTGTGGCAGTGTCACCAACAATGCAGTGGCAGTGTCACCAACAATGCTGTGCCAGTGTCACCAACAATACTGTGGCAGTGTCACCAACAATGCTGTGGCAGTGTCACCAACAATGCTGTGGCAGTGTCACCAACAATGCTGTGGCAGTGTCACCATCAATGCTGTGCCAATGTCACCAACAATGCTGTGGCAGTGTCACCAACAATGCTGTGGCAGTGTCACCAACAATGCTGTGCCAGTGTCACCAACAATACTGTGGCAGTGTCACCAACAATGCTGTGGCAGTGTCACCAACAATGCTGTGGCAGTGTCACCAACAATGCTGTGGCAGTGTCACCAACAATGCTGTGCCAATGTCACCAACAATGCTGTGGCAGTGTCACCAACAATGCTGTGCCAGTGTCACCAACAATGCTGTGCCAGTGCGACGAACAATTCTGTGCCAGTGCGATCAACAGTGCTGTGGCAGTGCGACCAACAATGCTGTGGCAGTGCGAGCAACAATGCTGTGGCAGTGTCACCAACAATGCTGTGGCAGTGTCACCAACAATGCTGTGGCAGTGTCACCAACAATGCTGTGGCAGTGTCACCAACAATGCTGTGCCAGTGTCACCAACAATACTGTGGCAGTGTCACCAACAATGCTGTGGCAGTGTCACCAACAATGCTGTGGCAGTGTCACCAACAATGCTGTGGCAGTGTCACCAACAATGCTGTGGCAGTGTCACCAACAATGCTGTGGCAGTGTCACCAACAATGCTGTGGCAGTGTCACCAACAATACTGTGGCAGTGTCACCAACAATACTGTGGCAGTGTCACCAACAATGCTGTGCCAGTGTGTCGGTCTCTCCTAGTCAGTAACCGGGTACTTTATTTCAAACACTAAGTGTTGGGGGCCTTAGTACCTCCTCTTAGTTATCCCACGTCGACTCGTTGGTAAGTTATCAAGAATGGGCCATAATAAGTAATCGTGAAACTATAAGGGCAAGTAAACAATATTAACCAGAACATGTTACAAGTGTACTTCTTAAATATATCTGTACTAGCTGTACCCGGCCATGCATTGCTGTGGCTCAGCAATGCATGTGCGTTGCTGAACCACAGCAACCTTCCCCCGTCTCCAAGTCCTCCCCACCATTCCCCTCTCCCCCATTCCCTCGTCCTTCCAGCCATTCTTCATTCTCTCGTCCTCCCCACCATTCCCCCCCTCCCCTGTCCCTTTGTCCTCCCCACCATCTCCCACTTATCCGTCCCCTCGTACTCCCCACCATCTCCTACTTATCCGTCCCCTCGTCCTCTTCACCATCTCCCACTTTTACGTCCCCTCGTCTTCCCCGCTATCCCCTACTCCCCTGTCCTTCCCCCCCCCCGACTATTCTCCTTTCCACTGTCACCTCATCCCCTCCATCCTCAACTTCCCCATCCCCTCATCCTCCCCACCATTACCCTCTTCCCTGTCCCCTCGGCCTCTCCGTCCTCCCGTCCCCTCATCCTTCCCACAATTCCCCACTACCTTGTCCAATGCATTCCTAAATGATCGGAAGTTCCCATCAGAAAACTGGGAACATCAAATTATCTGATGTTCCCATCACTGAAATATAAGGAAAACAGTTAAAAGTCGAAATGAAAAACAATGAAAAATACAAAAAATAAACTTCTCACAAAATTAATGGTATGGTAAACAACACAGCTCAATTCAATTGCAATGTCACACAAATTAATTGAATTTAAATGAAAATAAATCGAAATCTATGAAAATTCAATTTGTCAATGCAATCTGAAACATTGAAATGGAATCATACAATATTTAGTATAGCGTTTGTTGTTCTTACGTGTAACAGATGGTGGGTTCTTAAAAAAAAATGTTTTTACCTGTCACAGGTGTGGCATCTATATAATAGGTATATAAAAACATGCGTGTATTCGAATGGAACGTTGTGTTAAAATTTGAATGCAATTGGTGAAGAACTTTGAGATTACAGCATGTGTTGCTCTTACGTACAACAGATGGCGCTGTTTTTCTAAAAAAAAACATTTTTTTCATGTTACAGGTGAGGCATGTATATAGTAGGTATACAGAAAACACGCGGCTATTC
>NC_091229.1:7473996-7538008 GCF_040958095.1 Procambarus clarkii
TACAGGTAAAACCAGTAGGCAGTCTACTGTATTTTATCAAACCGTTATTAGTATAATAGATCTCGTAATAATTTTGCAAAAATAATGGCATTTACTATTTTTAAAAGATTATTAGCAAATTTACAGAAATGGTGCATTCGGAAGACAAAACCGTGGTAGACATGGTTGGAACAAGTTAGGTGAGAGGGTGGTGGAGGCCAAAACCATAATCATAATCATCTGTATCAAACCTTATTACAGGTAAAACCAGTAGGCAGTCTACTGTATTTTATCAAACCGTTATTAGTATAATAGATCTCGTAATAATTTTGCAAAAATAATGGCATTTACTATTTTTAAAAGATTATTAGCAAATTTACAGAAATGGTGCATTCGGAAGACAAAACCGTGGTAGACATGGTTGGAACAAGTTAGGTGAGAGGGTGGTGGAGGCCAAAACCATAATCATAATCATCTGTATCAAACCTTATTACAGGTAAAACCAGTAGGCAGTCTACTGTATTTTATCAAACCGTTATTAGTATAATAGATCTCGTAATAATTTTGCAAAAATAATGGCATTTACTATTTTTAAAAGATTATTAGCAAATTTACAGAAATGGTGCATTCGGAAGACAAAACCAATTTTTCACTTTTGACAATTGAGCACCTGCTACATCCAGATTCTAGGGAGGAAAGGAAGGACGATCTTACTGGATCCCATAGCCTCTCCGAGGCACAAACCAGGCTTTTACATACCCGCCCCCCCCCCTGCACCCGAGCTTTTTAAAATAGTAAATGCCATTATTTTTGCAAAATTATTACGAGATCTATTATACTAATAACGGTAAATAAATAATAAATAGTAAATAAATCAAAATCAGTTACATTATTTTATCTTATTCATAGCATAAATGTTCTCGAAGATTACTAAAAAGAAATTGAATTAGACTACAGCAAATTGGCAAACTTTACCTTGTATCTGTTTCCACCGAGTTTGTTTGGGGCGTTCTTCAACATATCAGCAATACTTGTCTCAACATCTCTTTCAGTTGCATTAGTGTGGGTGTTGATACAGGCTTCTGGAAATTTATAAGAATTAATTAATATATATAATTATAATTCACTTTGCTATACCCCATTCCACAGTCCTCTCGTCCTTCCCACTTCCCTGTCCCCACATCATCCCCACTATTCCCACTTCCCTGTCCCATCGTCCTCCTTACCATTTTCCCCTCCCCTGTCCTTCTTCCTCCCCCACCATCTCCCATTCACCTGTCCCTTTGTCCTCCCCAGCATTCCCCTGTCCCCACCATCCCCAACTCCCCAGTCCCCTCGTCCTCCCCACCATTACCCTCTCCTCTGTCCCCTCGTCTTCCCCACCATACCCCCCTCTCGTCCTCCCCACCATTCCAAACTACCTCATCCGATGCATTCTATAATGGTCTGATGCTTCCATCAGAAAATTGGGAACATCAAATGATCTGATATTCCCATCACTGAAAAATAAGAACAGCTAAAAAAATGAAATGAAAAAAATAAAAAAATAAACTATACTCATGAAATGAACAGTATGGTAAACAACACAGCTCAATTTCAATGCAATGTCACACAAAATTATTAAATCGAAATGAAAATAAATTGAAATCTATGAAAATTCAAATTATCAATACAATATATATATATATATAAATATATATATATATATATATATAAATATATATATATATATAAATATATATATATATATATATATAAATATATATATATATATAAATATATATATATATATATATATATATATATATATATATATATATATATATATATAAATATATATATATTTATATATATATATATATATATATATATATATATATATATATATATATATATATATATATATATATTTATATATATATATATATATATATATATATATATATATATATATATATTTATATATATATATATATATATATATATATATATATATATATATATATATTTATATATATATATATATATATATATATATATTTTGGTAGCAGTCTTTCCTGTAGACATATTTTATTAAATATGACCGAAAAAGTAAGATTAATAATTCTAACACGAATTTTCTCAATCTTTCGTACATTATGCTTCACTGTTGGAGGTAAATCAAAAATCACTTCTCCAAAATTCATTTTTATTTCTAGTCTGACGCGACACGGGCGCGTTTCGTAAAACTTATTACATTTTCAAAGACTTCACAAATACACAACTGATTAGAACTTGCGTTTCCCTGATTTTATATCTACATTTGAGTGAGGTGGGAAGGGTGATGTGGCATTACATTTGAGTAAGGTGGGAAGGATGATGTGGCATTAGAGGATATTAATAGGGTATTAAAAGTATCAACACAAGACAGAACACGAAACAATGGATATTGAATAGAAGTGTTTGTAGAAAGCCTATTGGTCCATATTTCTTGATGCTTCTATATTGGAGCGGAGTCTTGAGGTGGGTAGAATATAGTTGTGCAATAATTGGCTGTTGATTGCTGGTGTTGACTTCTTGATGTGTAGTGCCTCGCAAACGTCTAGCCGCCTGCTATCGCTGTATCTATCGATGATTTCTGTGTTGTTTACTAGGATTTCTCTGGCGATGGTTTGGTTATATAATCTCTTCCCATAACCAAACCATCGCCAGAGAAATCCTAGTAAACAACACAGAAATCATCGATAGATACAGCGATAGCAGGCGGCTAGACGTTTGCGAGGCACTACACATCAAGAAGTCAACACCAGCAATCAACAGCCAATTATTGCACAACTATATTCTACCCACCTCAAGACTCCGCTCCAATATAGAAGCATCAAGAAATATGGACCAATAGGCTTTCTACAAACACTTCTATTCAATATCCATTGTTTCGTGTTCTGTCTTGTGTTGATACTTTTAATACCCTATTAATATCCTCTAATGCCACATCATCCTTCCCACCTTACTCAAATGTAATGCCACATCACCCTTCCCACCTCACTCAAATGTAGATATAAAATCAGGGAAACGCAAGTTCTAATCAGTTGTGTATTTGTGAAGTCTTTGAAAATGTAATAAGTTTCACGAAACGCGCCCGTGTCGCGTCAGACTAGAAATAAAAATGAATTTTGGAGAAGTGATTTTTGATTTACCTCCAACAGTGAAGCATAATGTACGAAAGATTGAGAAAATTCGTGTTAGAATTATTAATCTTACTTTTTCGGTCATATTTAATAAAATATATATATATTTATATATATATATATATATATATATATATATATATATATATATATATATATATATATATATATATATATATATATATATATATATTTATATATATATATATATATATTTATATATATATATATATATATATATATATATATATATATATATATATATTTATATATATATATATATATATATATTTATATATATATATATATATATATATATATATATATATATATATATATATATATATATTTATATATATATATATATTTATATATATATATATATATTTATATATATATATATATATATATATATATATATATATAAATATATTTATATATATATATATATTTATATATATATATATATATATTTATATATATATATATATATTTATATATATATATATGTTTATATATATATATTAGGTTAGGTTTGGTAGGGTTGGTTAGTTATCATATATCTACGTATAACTAGCTAGTTTTACCTTTATATATATATTATTTATATATATATATATTATATAAAAAGTTTGTGAGGAAGACCTCTGGTGCCAATGTGGGGACCCATAGCCTCGGAGAAGAAAATAAAAAGTATTCAGAGGAGACCTTGTGGTCACTCACTAAACACTAATATTATCTTCTACCACCCCCATTCTTTTGTATGTACACATATATTTGCTTTATTTGAACTTTGTTACAAAGAGGGAGTTACATATAGGTTACAAAGATGGTTATCATATATATATTATTTATATATATATATTATTTATATATATATTATTTATATATATATATATATATATATTATTTATATATATATATATTATTTATATATAAATATATTATTTATATATAAATATATTATTTATATATAAATATATTATTTATATATAAATATATATATATATATAATATATAATATATATACTATTACACTACATTCTTATGTATTACACTAATATATATATATATATATATATATATATATATATATATATATATATATATATATATATATATATATATATATATATATATATATATATATATATATATATATTATATAAATTATTTATATATATATTATATATATAATTATATAGGTCATATGTTTTTGTATTTTTGCTGATTTGTTAGTAAATAATAAAAGAAATATAAATTATTTGATTTTTTTACCCTTAAATTGGTTTTAATATTTAAATTGAAAACACTAATATAATATAAAAAAATATAAGAAAAATAATAATAAATTATAAAATAAAATATAATAAAAATAATATAATATAATATAAAATAATTTAATTTTAAGAAATTTAACTTTAAACACAAAGATGTGAAAAGGGTTCAGATAAGGCTCAAACCTTTCACAAGAGATTCATATTGGTGTATGAATGGATTATGAATGACTCATGTTAGGAGTGTAAGTTGCCACAACATCTCAAATTAGTGTTAGATACATATGTCTTGGTTATAAGTTTTGGAAACCTATTTAAGTCCACACACAATATCGTATCTGATACGATAAAACAAACGTTTCCAATACTTTCAAATACTTTCCAGATATGTTGTGGCAACCTAAAATTGTTTGCTGGGTACTGAGTGCACCCTACCACTTTTTTTCCCCGGTGAAAGGCTGTCATCATATTTTATACCTGTGAAGTTTCTTTCTTGTTAATGACGTTTTAAGTCCGCAGAAGTGATGTGGATAGTATTCTGGTCAGCTTGATATCAGTTCACTCAGAGCAGTCCTGAACTCATGACGTCTTCCAGAGGGAGCAAGTGACCGCCTCGGTATAGACAGTGCTTTGTCTGTATTAGTAATTGGACCGACGTATCCGGGACAGCCAGATTGAGTTACAAGACGTATGTATTGGTCCTCTATTAAGGCTTGTTGTAAGCCTGTGTAGTTCTGCTAGTGTGTTCCTGGAGACTTCATCCAGTGGTTGTTCGATACCCCAGTCAGCCTGTTATTGGAAACCACTGCCAGCGTGTTGTTGGAGAGTAGAATTGGAGTTTTGGACACCATGACGATCCGGTGTAGGAATGACCCATGTTATAATGAATAGGGTGGACTCGCCGGTGTGAGGATCAAAGAACTTAAGTGGTTTATAAAGGAAGATAAAGTAGACTTGCCGGGAAAAGATTGCTGACTATTGTAAATGTATCCTGTGCGAAAGTGCCTCTTGCACTGTGATATGTACATAGGCATATAGATATCGTAATGGCGTTTGCCATTCCACTGGAGACTTTCGACGCAGTGGAGAGGGTGGGGGGGGGGGAATCTGCCGCATGGGTGACAGTTTCTTCCCCGAATCAACCTACCCTGGCTTTGCACCCACGAGAGGCCACTAAAGACAGACAACCAGAGCGCTACTCCGTAGTGTCCTGAGACTGATGGAAGACTATACAATGTATATAAATAAGAATGTAAATATTTGTTCAAAATCATTAATCTCTGAAAGTTCTTCACCGATTGCTCTGAAAAATTCACCCAACGTTCCATTCGCATACGAGCGGGTTTTTATATACATACAATATAGATGGCACGTCTGTGACGGATTTTTTTTTTTTTTTTTTTTTTTTTTTTTAACTGTTTTCATTTGAGGGAAATCTACGAAACCACTTTACCGAATGCTTTGAAATTTTGGCACAACGTTGCATTCGAATAGCCGCGTGTTTTCTGTATACCTACTATATACATGCCTCACCTGTAACATGAAAAAAATGTTTTTTTTTAGAAAAACAGCGCCATCTGTTGTACGTAAGAGCAACACATGCTGTAATCTCAAAGTTCTTCACCAATTGCTTTCAAATTTTAACACAACGTTCCATTCGAATACACGCATGTTTTTATATACCTATTATATAGATGCCACACCTGTGACAGGTAAAAACATTTTTTTTTAAGAACCCACCATCTGTTACACGTAAGAACAACAAACGCTATACTAAATATTGTATGATTCCATTTCAATGTTTCAGATTGCATTGACAAATTGAATTTTCATAGATTTCAATTTATTTTCATTTAAATTCAATTAATTTGTGTGACATTGCAATTGAATTGAGCTGTGTTGTTTACCATACCATTAATTTTGTGAGAAGTTTATTTTTTGTATTTTTCATTGTTTTTCATTTCGACTTTTAACTGTTTTCCTTATATTTCAGTGATGGGAACATCAGATAATTTGATGTTCCCAGTTTTCTGATGGGAACTTCCGATCATTTAGGAATGCATTGGACAAGGGAGTGGGGAATTGTGGGAAGGATGAGGGGACGGGAGGACGGAGAGGCCAAGGGGACAGGGAAGAGGGTAATGGTGGGGAGGATGAGGGGATGGGGAAGTTGAGGATGGAGGGGATGAGGTGACAGTGGAAAGGAGAATAGTCGGGGGGGGGGGGAGGACAGGGGAGTAGGAGATAGCGGGGAAGATGAGGGGACGTAAAAGTGGGAGATGGTGAAGAGGACGAGGGGACGGATAAGTAGGAGATGGTGGGGAGTACGAGGGGACGGATAAGTGGGAGATGGTGGGGAGGACAAAGGGACAGGGGAGGGGGGGAATGGTGGGGAGGACGAGAGAATGAAGAATGGCTGGAAGGACGAGGGAATGGGGGAGAGGGGAATGGTGGGGAGGACTTGGAGACGGGGGAAGGTTGCTGTGGTTCAGCAACGCACATGCATTGCTGAGCCACAGCAATGCATGGCCGGGTACAGCTAGTACAGATATATTTAAGAAGTACACTTGTAACATGTTCTGGTTAATATTGTTTACTTGCCCTTATAGTTTCACGATTACTTATTATGGCCCATTCTTGATAACTTACCAACGAGTCGACGTGGGATAACTAAGAGGAGGTACTAAGGCCCCCAACACTTAGTGTTTGAAATAAAGTACCCGGTTACTGACTAGGTGAGACCGACACACTGGCACAGCATTGTTGGTGACACTGCCACAGTATTGTTGGTGACACTGCCACAGTATTGTTGGTGACACTGCCACAGCATTGTTGGTGACACTGCCACAGCATTGTTGGTGACACTGCCACAGCATTGTTGGTGACACTGCCACAGCATTGTTGGTGACACTGCCACAACATTGTTGGTGACACTGCCACAGCATTGTTGGTGACACTGCCACAGCATTGTTGGTGACACTGCCACAGCATTGTTGGTGACACTGCCACAGCATTGTTGGTGACACTGCCACAGCATTGTTGGTCGCACTGCCACAGCATTGTTGGTCGCACTGCCACAGCACTGTTGATCGCACTGGCACAGAATTGTTCGTCGCACTGGCACAGCATTGTTGGTGACACTGGCACAGCATTGTTGGTGACACTGCCACAGCATTGTTGGTGACATTGGCACAGCATTGTTGGTGACACTGCCACAGCATTGTTGGTGACACTGCCACAGCATTGTTGGTGACACTGCCACAGCATTGTTGGTGACACTGCCACAGTATTGTTGGTGACACTGGCACAGCATTGTTGGTGACACTGCCACAGCATTGTTGGTGACACTGCCACAGCATTGTTGGTGACATTGGCACAGCATTGATGGTGACACTGCCACAGCATTGTTGGTGACACTGCCACAGCATTGTTGGTGACACTGCCACAGCATTGTTGGTGACACTGCCACAGTATTTTTGGTGACACTGGCACAGCATTGTTGGTGACACTGCCACTGCATTGTTGGTGACACTGCCACAGCATTGTTGGTGACATTGGCACAGCATTGTTGGTGACACTGCCACAGCATTGTTGGTGACACTGCCACAGCATTGTTGGTGACACTGCCACAGCATTGTTGGTGACACTGCCACAGCATTGTTAGTGACACTGCCACAGTATTGTTGGTGACACTGGCACAGCATTGTTGGTGACACTGCCACAGCATTGTTGGTGACACTGCCACAGCATTGTTGCTCGCACTGCCACAGCATTGTTGGTCGCACTGCCACAGCACTGTTGATCGCACTGGCACAGAATTGTTCGTCGCACTGGCACAGCATTGTTGGTGACACTGGCACAGCATTGTTGGTGACACTGCCACAGCATTGTTGGTGACATTGGCACAGCATTGTTGGTGACACTGCCACAGCATTGTTGGTGACACTGCCACAGCATTGTTAGTGACACTGCCACAGCATTGTTGGTGACACTGCCACAGTATTGTTGGTGACACTGGCACAGCATTGTTGGTGACACTGCCACAGCATTGTTGGTGACACTGCCACAGCATTGTTGGTGACATTGGCACAGCATTGTTGGTGACACTGCCACAGCATTGTTGGTGACACTGCCACAGCATTGTTGGTGACACTGCCACAGCATTGTTGGTGACACTGCCACAGTATTGTTGGTGACACTGGCACAGCATTGTTGGTGACACTGCCACAGCATTGTTGGTGACACTGCCACAGCATTGTTGGTGACACTGCCACAATATTGTTGGTGACACTGGCACAGCATTGTTGGTGACACTGCCACAGCATTGTTGGTGACACTGCCACAGCATTGTTGGTGACATTGGCACAGCATTGTTGGTGACACTGCCACAGCATTGTTGGTGACACTGCCACAGCATTGTTGGTGACACTGCCACAGCATTTTTGGTGACACTGCCACAGCATTGTTAGTGACACTGCCACAGTATTGTTGGTGACACTGGCACAGCATTGTTGGTGACACTGGCACAGCATTGTTGGTGACACTGCCACAGCATTGTTGGTGACACTGCCACAGCATTGTTGGTGACACTGCCACAGCATTGTTAGTGACACTGCCACAGTATTGTTGGTGACACTGGCACAGCATTGTTGGTGACACTGGCACAGCATTGTTGGTGACACTGCCACAGCATTGTTGGTGACACTGCCACAGCATTGTTGGTGACACTGCCACAGCATTGTTGGTGACACTGCCACAACATTGTTGGTGACACTGCCACAGCATTGTTGGTGACACTGCCACAGCATTGTTGGTGACACTGCCACAGCATTGTTGGTGACACTGCCACAGCATTGTTGGTGACACTGCCACAGCATTGTTGGTCGCACTGCCACAGCATTGTTGGTCGCACTGCCACAGCATTGTTGGTCGCACTGCCACAGCACTGTTGATCGCACTGGCACAGAATTGTTCGTCGCACTGGCACAGCATTGTTGGTGACACTGGCACAGCATTGTTGGTGACACTGCCACAGCATTGTTGGTGACATTGGCACAGCATTGTTGGTGACACTGCCACAGCATTGTTGGTGACACTGCCACAGCATTGTTGGTGACACTGCCACAGCATTGTTGGTGACACTGCCACAGTATTGTTGGTGACACTGGCACAGCATTGTTGGTGACACTGCCACAGCATTGTTGGTGACACTGCCACAGCATTGTTGGTGACATTGGCACAGCATTGTTGGTGACACTGCCACAGCATTGTTGGTGACACTGCCACAGCATTGTTGGTGACACTGCCACAGCATTGTTGGTGACACTGCCACAGTATTTTTGGTGACACTGGCACAGCATTGTTGGTGACACTGCCACATGCATTGTTGGTGACACTGCCACAGCATTGTTGGTGACATTGGCACAGCATTGTTGGTGACACTGCCACAGCATTGTTGGTGACACTGCCACAGCATTGTTGGTGACACTGCCACAGCATTGTTGGTGACACTGCCACAGCATTGTTAGTGACACTGCCACAGTATTGTTGGTGACACTGGCACAGCATTGTTGGTGACACTGCCACAGCATTGTTGGTGACACTGCCACAGCATTGTTGCTCGCACTGCCACAGCATTGTTGGTCGCACTGCCACAGCACTGTTGATCGCACTGGCACAGAATTGTTCGTCGCACTGGCACAGCATTGTTGGTGACACTGGCACAGCATTGTTGGTGACACTGCCACAGCATTGTTGGTGACATTGGCACAGCATTGTTGGTGACACTGCCACAGCATTGTTGGTGACACTGCCACAGCATTGTTAGTGACACTGCCACAGCATTGTTGGTGACACTGCCACAGTATTGTTGGTGACACTGGCACAGCATTGTTGGTGACACTGCCACAGCATTGTTGGTGACACTGCCACAGCATTGTTGGTGACATTGGCACAGCATTGTTGGTGACACTGCCACAGCATTGTTGGTGACACTGCCACAGCATTGTTGGTGACACTGCCACAGCATTGTTGGTGACACTGCCACAGTATTGTTGGTGACACTGGCACAGCATTGTTGGTGACACTGCCACAGCATTGTTGGTGACACTGCCACAGCATTGTTGGTGACACTGCCACAGTATTGTTGGTGACACTGGCACAGCATTGTTGGTGACACTGCCACAGCATTGTTGGTGACACTGCCACAGCATTGTTGGTGACATTGGCACAGCATTGTTGGTGACACTGCCACAGCATTGTTGGTGACACTGCCACAGCATTGTTGGTGACACTGCCACAGCATTGTTGGTGACACTGCCACAGCATTGTTAGTGACACTGCCACAGTATTGTTGGTGACACTGGCACAGCATTGTTGGTGACACTGCCACAGCATTGTTGGTGACACTGCCACAGCATTGTTGCTCGCACTGCCACAGCATTGTTGGTCGCACTGCCACAGCACTGTTGATCGCACTGGCACAGAATTGTTCGTCGCACTGGCACAGCATTGTTGGTGACACTGGCACAGCATTGTTGGTGACACTGCCACAGCATTGTTGGTGACATTGGCACAGCATTGTTGGTGACACTGCCACAGCATTGTTGGTGACACTGCCACAGCATTGTTAGTGACACTGCCACAGCATTGTTGGTGACACTGCCACAGTATTGTTGGTGACACTGGCACAGCATTGTTGGTGACACTGCCACAGCATTGTTGGTGACACTGCCACAGCATTGTTGGTGACACTGCCACAGCATTGTTGGTGACATTGGCACAGCATTGTTGGTGACACTGCCACAGCATTGTTGGTGACACTGCCACAGCATTGTTGGTGACACTGCCACAGCATTGTTGGTGACACTGCCACAGTATTGTTGGTGACACTGGCACAGCATTGTTGGTGACACTGCCACAGCATTGTTGGTGACACTGCCACAGCATTGTTGGTGACACTGCCACAATATTGTTGGTGACACTGGCACAGCATTGTTGGTGACACTGCCACAGCATTGTTGGTGACACTGCCACAGCATTGTTGGTGACATTGGCACAGCATTGTTGGTGACACTGCCACAGCATTGTTGGTGACACTGCCACAGCATTGTTGGTGACACTGCCACAGCATTTTTGGTGACACTGCCACAGCATTGTTAGTGACACTGCCACAGTATTGTTGGTGACACTGGCACAGCATTGTTGGTGACACTGGCACAGCATTGTTGGTGACACTGCCACAGCATTGTTGGTGACACTGCCACAGCATTGTTGGTGACACTGCCACAGTATTGTTGGTGACACTGCCACAGCATTGTTGGTGACACTGGTACAGTATTGTTGGTGACACTGGCACAGTATTGTTGGTCGCACTGGTACAGTATTGTTGGTGACACTGGTACAGTATTGTTGGTCGCACTGGTACAGTATTGTTGGTCGCACTGGCACAGTATTGTTGGTCGCACTGGTACAGTATTGTTGGTGACACTGGTACAGTATTGTTGGTGACACTGGTACAGTATTGTTGGTGACACTGGTACAGTATTGTTGGTCGCACTGGTACAGTATTGTTGGTGACACTGGTACAGTATTGTTGGTGACACTGGTACAGTATTGTTGGTCGCACTGGTACAGTATTGTTGGTCGCACTGGTACAGTATTGTTGGTGACACTGGTACAGTATTGTTGGTCGCACTGGTACAATATTGTTGGTCGCACTGGTACAGTATTGTTGGTGACACTGGTACAGTATTGTTGGTCGCACTGGCACAGCATTGTTGGTGACACTGCCACAGCTTTGTTGGTGACACTGCCACAGCATTGTTGGTGACACTGCCACAGCATTGTTGGTGACACTGACACAGTATTGTTGGTGACACTGGCACAGCATTGTTGGTGACACTGCCACAGCATTGTTGGTGACACTGCCACAGCATTGTTGGTGACATTGGCACAGCATTGTTGGTGACACTGCCACAGCATTGTTGGTGACACTGCCACAGCATTGTTGGTGACACTGCCACAGCATTGTTGGTGACACTGCCACAGCATTGTTAGTGACACTGCCACAGTATTGTTGGTGACACTGGCACAGCATTGTTGGTGACACTGCCACAGCATTGTTGGTGACACTGCCACAGCATTGTTGCTCGCACTGCCACAGCATTGTTGGTCGCACTGCCACAGCACTGTTGATCGCACTGGCACAGAATTGTTCGTCGCACTGGCACAGCATTGTTGGTGACACTGGCACAGCATTGTTGGTGACACTGCCACAGCATTGTTGGTGACATTGGCACAGCATTGTTGGTGACACTGCCACAGCATTGTTGGTGACACTGCCACAGCATTGTTGGTGACACTGCCACAGCATTGTTGGTGACACTGCCACAGTATTGTTGGTGACACTGGCACAGCATTGTTGGTGACACTGCCACAGCATTGTTGGTGACATTGGCACAGCATTGTTGGTGACACTGCCACAGCATTGTTGGTGACACTGCCACAGCATTGTTGGTGACATTGGCACAGCATTGTTGGTGACACTGCCACAGCATTGTTGGTGACACTGCCACAGCATTGTTGGTGACACTGCCACATCATTGTTGGTGACACTGCCACAGTATTGTTGGTGACACTGGCACAGCATTGTTGGTGACACTGCCACAGCATTGTTGGTGACACTGCCACAGCATTGTTGGTGACACTGCCACAGTATTGTTGGTGACACTGGCACAGCATTGTTGGTGACACTGCCACAGCATTGTTGGTGACACTGCCACAGCATTGTTGGTGACATTGGCACAGCATTGTTGGTGACACTGCCACAGCATTGTTGGTGACACTGCCACAGCATTGTTGGTGACACTGCCACAGCATTGTTGGTGACACTGCCACAGCATTGTTAGTGACACTGCCACAGTATTGTTGGTGACACTGGCACAGCATTGTTGGTGACACTGGCACAGCATTGTTGGTGACACTGCCACAGCATTGTTGGGGACACTGCCACAGCATTGTTGGTGACACTGCCACAGTATTGTTGGTGACACTGCCACAGCATTGTTGGTGACACTGGTACAGTATTGTTGGTGACACTGGCACAGTATTGTTGGTCGCACTGGTACAGTATTGTTGGTGACACTGGTACAGTATTGTTGGTCGCACTGGTACAGTATTGTTGGTCGCACTGGCACAGTATTGTTGGTCGCACTGGTACAGTATTGTTGGTGACACTGGTACAGTATTGTTGGTGACACTGGTACAGTATTGTTGGTGACACTGGTACAGTATTGTTGGTCGCACTGGTACAGTATTGTTGGTGACACTGGTACAGTATTGTTGGTGACACTGGTACAGTATTGTTGGTCGCACTGGTACAGTATTGTTGGTCGCACTGGTACAGTATTGTTGGTCGCACTGGTACAGTATTGTTGGTCGCACTGGTACAGTATTGTTGGTGACACTGGTACAGTATTGTTGGTCGCACTGGTACAGTATTGTTGGTCGCACTGGTACAGTATTGTTGGTGACACTGGTACAGTATTGTTGGTCGCACTGGCACAGTATTGTTGGTCGCACTGGTACAGTATTGTTGGTCGCACTGGTACAGTATTGTTGGTGACACTGGTACAGTATTGTTGGTCGCACTGGCACAGCATTGTTGGTGACACTGCCACAGCATTGTTGGTGACACTGCCACAGCATTGTTGGTGACACTGCCACAGCATTGTTGGTGACATTGGCACAGCATTGTTGGTGACACTGCCACAGCATTGTTGGTGACACTGCCACAGCATTGTTGGTGACACTGCCACAGCATTGTTGGTGACACTGCCACAGCATTGTTAGTGACACTGCCACAGTATTGTTGGTGACACTGGCACAGCATTGTTGGTGACACTGCCACAGCATTGTTGGTGACACTGCCACAGCATTGTTGCTCGCACTGCCACAGCATTGTTGGTCGCACTGCCACAGCACTGTTGATCGCACTGGCACAGAATTGTTCGTCGCACTGGCACAGCATTGTTGGTGACACTGGCACAGCATTGTTGGTGACACTGCCACAGCATTGTTGGTGACATTGGCACAGCATTGTTGGTGACACTGCCACAGCATTGTTGGTGACACTGCCACAGCATTGTTGGTGACACTGCCACAGCATTGTTGGTGACACTGCCACAGTATTGTTGGTGACACTGGCACAGCATTGTTGGTGACACTGCCACAGCATTGTTGGTGACATTGGCACAGCATTGTTGGTGACACTGCCACAGCATTGTTGGTGACACTGCCACAGCATTGTTGGTGACATTGGCACAGCATTGTTGGTGACACTGCCACAGCATTGTTGGTGACACTGCCACAGCATTGTTGGTGACACTGCCACATCATTGTTGGTGACACTGCCACAGTATTGTTGGTGACACTGGCACAGCATTGTTGGTGACACTGTCACAGCATTGTTGGTGACACTGCCACAGCATTGTTGGTGACACTGCCACAGTATTGTTGGTGACACTGGCACAGCATTGTTGGTGACACTGCCACAGCATTGTTGGTGACACTGCCACAGCATTGTTGGTGACATTGGCACAGCATTGTTGGTGACACTGCCACAGCATTGTTGGTGACATTGGCACAGCATTGTTGGTGACACTGCCACAGCATTGTTGGTGACACTGCCACAGCATTGTTGGTGACACTGCCACATCATTGTTGGTGACACTGCCACAGTATTGTTGGTGACACTGGCACAGCATTGTTGGTGACACTGCCACAGCATTGTTGGTGACACTGCCACAGCATTGTTGGTGACACTGCCACAGTATTGTTGGTGACACTGGCACAGCATTGTTGGTGACACTGCCACAGCATTGTTGGTGACACTGCCACAGCATTGTTGGTGACATTGGCACAGCATTGTTGGTGACACTGCCACAGCATTGTTGGTGACACTGCCACAGCATTGTTGGTGACACTGCCACAGCATTGTTGGTGACACTGCCACAGCATTGTTAGTGACACTGCCACAGTATTGTTGGTGACACTGGCACAGCATTGTTGGTGACACTGGCACAGCATTGTTGGTGACACTGCCACAGCATTGTTGGTGACACTGCCACAGCATTGTTGGTGACACTGCCACAGTATTGTTGGTGACACTGCCACAGCATTGTTGGTGACACTGGTACAGTATTGTTGGTGACACTGGCACAGTATTGTTGGTCGCACTGGTACAGTATTGTTGGTGACACTGGTACAGTATTGTTGGTCGCACTGGTACAGTATTGTTGGTCGCACTGGCACAGTATTGTTGGTCGCACTGGTACAGTATTGTTGGTGACACTGGTACAGTATTGTTGGTGACACTGGTACAGTATTGTTGGTGACACTGGTACAGTATTGTTGGTCGCACTGGTACAGTATTGTTGGTGACACTGGTACAGTATTGTTGGTGACACTGGTACAGTATTGTTGGTCGCACTGGTACAGTATTGTTGGTCGCACTGGTACAGTATTGTTGGTCGCACTGGTACAGTATTGTTGGTCGCACTGGTACAGTATTGTTGGTGACACTGGTACAGTATTGTTGGTCGCACTGGTACAGTATTGTTGGTCGCACTGGTACAGTATTGTTGGTGACACTGGTACAGTATTGTTGGTCGCACTGGCACAGTATTGTTGGTCGCACTGGTACAGTATTGTTGGTCGCACTGGTACAGTATTGTTGGTGACACTGGTACAGTATTGTTGGTCGCACTGGCACAGCATTGTTGGTGACACTGCCACAGCATTGTTGGTGACACTGCCACAGCATTGTTGGTGACACTGCCACAGCATTGTTGGTGACATTGGCACAGCATTGTTGGTGACACTGCCACAGCATTGTTGGTGACACTGCCACAGCATTGTTGGTGACACTGCCACAGCATTGTTGGTGACACTGCCACAGCATTGTTAGTGACACTGCCACAGTATTGTTGGTGACACTGGCACAGCATTGTTGGTGACACTGCCACAGCATTGTTGGTGACACTGCCACAGCATTGTTGCTCGCACTGCCACAGCATTGTTGGTCGCACTGCCACAGCACTGTTGATCGCACTGGCACAGAATTGTTCGTCGCACTGGCACAGCATTGTTGGTGACACTGGCACAGCATTGTTGGTGACACTGCCACAGCATTGTTGGTGACATTGGCACAGCATTGTTGGTGACACTGCCACAGCATTGTTGGTGACACTGCCACAGCATTGTTGGTGACACTGCCACAGCATTGTTGGTGACACTGCCACAGTATTGTTGGTGACACTGGCACAGCATTGTTGGTGACACTGCCACAGCATTGTTGGTGACATTGGCACAGCATTGTTGGTGACACTGCCACAGCATTGTTGGTGACACTGCCACAGCATTGTTGGTGACATTGGCACAGCATTGTTGGTGACACTGCCACAGCATTGTTGGTGACACTGCCACAGCATTGTTGGTGACACTGCCACATCATTGTTGGTGACACTGCCACAGTATTGTTGGTGACACTGGCACAGCATTGTTGGTGACACTGCCACAGCATTGTTGGTGACACTGCCACAGCATTGTTGGTGACACTGCCACAGTATTGTTGGTGACACTGGCACAGCATTGTTGGTGACACTGCCACAGCATTGTTGGTGACACTGCCACAGCATTGTTGGTGACATTGGCACAGCATTGTTGGTGACACTGCCACAGCATTGTTGGTGACATTGGCACAGCATTGTTGGTGACACTGCCACAGCATTGTTGGTGACACTGCCACAGCATTGTTGGTGACACTGCCACATCATTGTTGGTGACACTGCCACAGTATTGTTGGTGACACTGGCACAGCATTGTTGGTGACACTGCCACAGCATTGTTGGTGACACTGCCACAGCATTGTTGGTGACACTGCCACAGTATTGTTGGTGACACTGGCACAGCATTGTTGGTGACACTGCCACAGCATTGTTGGTGACACTGCCACAGCATTGTTGGTGACATTGGCACAGCATTGTTGGTGACACTGCCACAGCATTGTTGGTGACACTGCCACAGCATTGTTGGTGACACTGCCACAGCATTGTTGGTGACACTGCCACAGCATTGTTAGTGACACTGCCACAGTATTGTTGGTGACACTGGCACAGCATTGTTGGTGACACTGGCACAGCATTGTTGGTGACACTGCCACAGCATTGTTGGTGACACTGCCACAGCATTGTTGGTGACACTGCCACAGTATTGTTGGTGACACTGCCACAGCATTGTTGGTGACACTGGTACAGTATTGTTGGTGACACTGGCACAGTATTGTTGGTCGCACTGGTACAGTATTGTTGGTGACACTGGTACAGTATTGTTGGTCGCACTGGTACAGTATTGTTGGTCGCACTGGCACAGTATTGTTGGTCGCACTGGTACAGTATTGTTGGTGACACTGGTACAGTATTGTTGGTGACACTGGTACAGTATTGTTGGTGACACTGGTACAGTATTGTTGGTCGCACTGGTACAGTATTGTTGGTGACACTGGTACAGTATTGTTGGTGACACTGGTACAGTATTGTTGGTCGCACTGGTACAGTATTGTTGGTCGCACTGGTACAGTATTGTTGGTCGCACTGGTACAGTATTGTTGGTCGCACTGGTACAGTATTGTTGGTGACACTGGTACAGTATTGTTGGTCGCACTGGTACAGTATTGTTGGTCGCACTGGTACAGTATTGTTGGTGACACTGGTACAGTATTGTTGGTCGCACTGGCACAGTATTGTTGGTCGCACTGGTACAGTATTGTTGGTGACACTGGTACAGTATTGTTGGTCGCACTGGTAGAGTATTGTTGGTCGCACTGGTAGAGTATTGTTGGTCGCACTGGTACAGTATTGTTGGTCGCACTGGTACAGTATTGTTGGTCGCACTGGTACAGTATTGTTGGTCGCACTGGCACAGTATTGTTGGTCGCACTGGCACAGTATTGTTGGTCGCAGTGGTACAGTATTGTTGGTCGCACTGGCACAGTATTGTTGGTCGCACTGGCACAGTATTGTTGGTCGCACTGGTACAGTATTGTTGGTGGCACTGGTACAGTATTGTTGGTCGCACTGGTACAGTATTGTTGGTCGCACTGGTACAGTATTGTTGGTGACACTGGTACAGTATTGTTGGTGACACTGGTACAGTATTGTTGGTCGCACTGGTACAGTATTGTTGGTGACACTGGTACAGTATTGTTGGTGACACTGGTACAGTATTGTTGGTCGCACTGGTACAGTATTGTTGGTCGCACTGGTACAGTATTGTTGGTCGCACTGGTACAGTATTGTTGGTGACACTGGTACAGTATTGTTGGTCGCACTGGTACAGTATTGTTGGTGACACTGGTACAGTATTGTTGGTGACACTGGTACAGTATTGTTGGTCGCACTGGTACAGTATTGTTGGTCGCACTGGTACAGTATTGTTGGTGACACTGGTACAGTATTGTTGGTGACACTGGAACAGTATTGTTGGTGACACTGGTACAGTATTGTTGGTCGCACTGGTACAGTATTGTTGGTGACACTGGTACAGTATTGTTGGTCGCACTGGTACAGTATTGTTGGTGACACTGGTACAGTATTGTTGGTGACACTGGTACAGTATTGTTGGTCGCACTGGTACAGTATTGTTGGTGACACTGGTACAGTATTGTTGGTCACACTGGTACAGTATTGTTGGTCGCACTGGTACAGTATTGTTGGTGACACTGGTACAGTATTGTTGGTGACACTGGTACAGTATTGTTGGTCGCACTGGTACAGTATTGTTGGTCGCACTGGTACAGTATTGTTGGTCGCACTGGTACAGTATTGTTGGTCGCACTGGTACAGTATTGTTGGTGACACTGGTACAGTATTGTTGGTCGCACTGGTACAGTATTGTTGGTCGCACTGGTACAGTATTGTTGGTGACACTGGTACAGTATTTTTGGTCGCACTGGCACAGTATTGTTGGTCGCACTGGTACAGTATTGTTGGTCGCACTGGTACAGTATTGTTGGTGACACTGGTACAGTATTGTTGGTCGCACTGGCACAGCATTGTTGGTGACACTGCCACAGCATTGTTGGTGACACTGCCACAGCATTGTTGGTGACACTGCCACAGCATTGTTGGTGACATTGGCACAGCATTGTTGGTGACACTGCCACAGCATTGTTGGTGACACTGCCACAGCATTGTTGGTGACACTGCCACAGCATTGTTGGTGACACTGCCACAGCATTGTTAGTGACACTGCCACAGTATTGTTGGTGACACTGGCACAGCATTGTTGGTGACACTGCCACAGCATTGTTGGTGACACTGCCACAGCATTGTTGCTCGCACTGCCACAGCATTGTTGGTCGCACTGCCACAGCACTGTTGATCGCACTGGCACAGAATTGTTCGTCGCACTAGCACAGCATTGTTGGTGACACTGGCACAGCATTGTTGGTGACACTGCCACAGCATTGTTGGTGACATTGGCACAGCATTGTTGGTGACACTGCCACAGCATTGTTGGTGACACTGCCACAGCATTGTTGGTGACACTGCCACAGCATTGTTGGTGACACTGCCACAGTATTGTTGGTGACACTGGCACAGCATTGTTGGTGACACTGCCACAGCATTGTTGGTGACATTGGCACAGCATTGTTGGTGACACTGCCACAGCATTGTTGGTGACACTGCCACAGCATTGTTGGTGACATTGGCACAGCATTGTTGGTGACACTGCCACAGCATTGTTGGTGACACTGCCACAGCATTGTTGGTGACACTGCCACATCATTGTTGGTGACACTGCCACAGTATTGTTGGTGACACTGGCACAGCATTGTTGGTGACACTGCCACAGCATTGTTGGTGACACTGCCACAGCATTGTTGGTGACACTGCCACAGTATTGTTGGTGACACTGGCACAGCATTGTTGGTGACACTGCCACAGCATTGTTGGTGACACTGCCACAGCATTGTTGGTGACATTGGCACAGCATTGTTGGTGACACTGCCACAGCATTGTTGGTGACATTGGCACAGCATTGTTGGTGACACTGCCACAGCATTGTTGGTGACACTGCCACAGCATTGTTGGTGACACTGCCACATCATTGTTGGTGACACTGCCACAGTATTGTTGGTGACACTGGCACAGCATTGTTGGTGACACTGCCACAGCATTGTTGGTGACACTGCCACAGCATTGTTGGTGACACTGCCACAGTATTGTTGGTGACACTGGCACAGCATTGTTGGTGACACTGCCACAGCATTGTTGGTGACACTGCCACAGCATTGTTGGTGACATTGGCACAGCATTGTTGGTGACACTGCCACAGCATTGTTGGTGACACTGCCACAGCATTGTTGGTGACACTGCCACAGCATTGTTGGTGACACTGCCACAGCATTGTTAGTGACACTGCCACAGTATTGTTGGTGACACTGGCACAGCATTGTTGGTGACACTGGCACAGCATTGTTGGTGACACTGCCACAGCATTGTTGGTGACACTGCCACAGCATTGTTGGTGACACTGCCACAGTATTGTTGGTGACACTGCCACAGCATTGTTGGTGACACTGGTACAGTATTGTTGGTGACACTGGCACAGTATTGTTGGTCGCACTGGTACAGTATTGTTGGTGACACTGGTACAGTATTGTTGGTCGCACTGGTACAGTATTGTTGGTCGCACTGGCACAGTATTGTTGGTCGCACTGGTACAGTATTGTTGGTGACACTGGTACAGTATTGTTGGTGACACTGGTACAGTATTGTTGGTGACACTGGTACAGTATTGTTGGTCGCACTGGTACAGTATTGTTGGTGACACTGGTACAGTATTGTTGGTGACACTGGTACAGTATTGTTGGTCGCACTGGTACAGTATTGTTGGTCGCACTGGTACAGTATTGTTGGTCGCACTGGTACAGTATTGTTGGTCGCACTGGTACAGTATTGTTGGTGACACTGGTATAGTATTGTTGGTCGCACTGGTACAGTATTGTTGGTCGCACTGGTACAGTATTGTTGGTGACACTGGTACAGTATTGTTGGTCGCACTGGCACAGTATTGTTGGTCGCACTGGTACAGTATTGTTGGTGACACTGGTACAGTATTGTTGGTCGCACTGGTAGAGTATTGTTGGTCGCACTGGTAGAGTATTGTTGGTCGCACTGGTACAGTATTGTTGGTCGCACTGGTACAGTATTGTTGGTCGCACTGGTACAGTATTGTTGGTCCTACTGGCACAGTATTGTTGGTCGCACTGGCACAGTATTGTTGGTCGCAGTGGTACAGTATTGTTGGTCGCACTGGCACAGTATTGTTGGTCGCACTGGCACAGTATTGTTGGTCGCACTGGTACAGTATTGTTGGTGGCACTGGTACAGTATTGTTGGTCGCACTGGTACAGTATTGTTGGTCGCACTGGTACAGTATTGTTGGTGACACTGGTACAGTATTGTTGGTGACACTGGTACAGTATTGTTGGTCGCACTGGTACAGTATTGTTGGTGACACTGGTACAGTATTGTTGGTGACACTGGTACAGTATTGTTGGTCGCACTGGTACAGTATTGTTGGTCGCACTGGTACAGTATTGTTGGTCGCACTGGTACAGTATTGTTGGTGACACTGGTACAGTATTGTTGGTCGCACTGGTACAGTATTGTTGGTGACACTGGTACAGTATTGTTGGTGACACTGGTACAGTATTGTTGGTCGCACTGGTACAGTATTGTTGGTCGCACTGGTACAGTATTGTTGGTGACACTGGTACAGTATTGTTGGTGACACTGGTACAGTATTGTTGGTGACACTGGTACAGTATTGTTGGTCGCACTGGTACAGTATTGTTGGTGACACTGGTACAGTATTGTTGGTCGCACTGGTACAGTATTGTTGGTGACACTGTTACAGTATTGTTGGTGACACTGGTACAGTATTGTTGGTCGCACTGGTACAGTATTGTTGGTGACACTGGTACAGTATTGTTGGTGACACTGGTACAGTATTGTTGGTCGCACTGGTACAGTATTGTTGGTCGCACTGGTACAGTATTGTTGGTCGCACTGGTACAGTATTGTTGGTGACACTGGTACAGTATTGTTGGTGACACTGGTACAGTATTGTTGGTCGCACTGGTACAGTATTGTTGGTGACACTGGTACAGTATTGTTGGTGACACTGGTACAGTATTGTTGGTCGCACTGGTACAGTATTGTTGGTCGCACTGGTACAGTATTGTTGGTCGCACTGGTACAGTATTGTTGGTGACACTGGTACAGTATTGTTGGTGACACTGGTACAGTATTGTTGGTCGCACTGGTACAGTATTGTTGGTGACACTGGTACAGTATTGTTGGTGACACTGGTACAGTATTGTTGGTCGCACTGGTACAGTATTGTTGGTCGCACTGGTACAGTATTGTTGGTGACACTGGTACAGTATTGTTGGTGACACTGGTACAGTATTGTTGGTGACACTGGTACAGTATTGTTGGTCGCACTGGTACAGTATTGTTGGTGACACTGGTACAGTATTGTTGGTCGCACTGGTACAGTATTGTTGGTGACACTGGTACAGTATTGTTGGTGACACTGGTACAGTATTGTTGGTCGCACTGGTACAGTATTGTTGGTCGCACTGGTACAGTATTGTTGGTGACACTGGTACAGTATTGTTGGTGACACTGGTACAGTATTGTTGGTGACACTGGTACAGTATTGTTGGTCGCACTGGTACAGTATTGTTGGTCGCACTGGTACAGTATTGTTGGTGACACTGGCACAGTATTGTTGGTCGCACTGGTACAGTATTGTTGGTCGCACTGGTACAGTATTGTTGGTGACACTGGTACAGTATTGTTGGTGACACTGGTTCAGTATTGTTGGTTACACTGGCACAGTATTACATAAGAACATAAGAATAAAGGTATCTGCAGAAACAATCAAGGGACCCAACCTCCACCACGTTACGCCGTAACTGGTTCCACGAATTAGCAACCCTGCTACTAATCCAGTATTTACCCAGGTCTTTTTTAAATCTAAACTTATCCAATTATTACCATTGTTTCGTGTTCTGTCCTGTTTTGATACTTTTAATACCCCTATGAATATCCCCTTTGTTATATCCTTTCAGCCACTTGTGCACCTCTATCGTGTCATCCCAAATTCTTCGCCTTTCTAGAGAATGTAGTTTAAGCTTTGTCAACCTTTCTTCATAAAACAGGTTTCTAATTTGTGGGATTAACTTTGTCTTTTTATGCTGGACGCATTCTAGTTAATTTATATTCATTCTATAGTATGGCAACCAAAACTGAACTGCATAATCTAAATGGGGCCTAACTAGAGCAAGATACCGCTGAAGAACAACAACCTGTGTGTTATTACTAACGCTTCAATTAATAAAGTCCAGTATCCTATTTGCCTTATTACGAACATTTATGCATTAAAGATTTGTTTTTAAACTCTTCTAATCATTACTGCCAGATCCCTTTCACATAAGAACATAAGAACAAGGTAACTCGACAACCATTCATTCCCAACGCTCTTTCTTGAAAAAAATGCCACATATGATCGGGATTTCTCCCTTGCTCCTAACTAATTCTATGACTTTGTTAAATTTCTGTATCAGTTCCTCACTCCTAACTCGTCCTCACTGTGACTTGAATCGATAATAGCAAATACCATTCCTTTTCATCTTGAAAAACATAAATTAATAAAAGTCACAACAAGGTTTTACAAATGGCCGTTCATGTTTGACAAGTTTGCTGTCTTTTTATTCCAGCGTAGTTGAGGCAGTTGATAGTGGCAAGGATTGTGATGTTGTGTACCTAGACTTTAGCAAAGCTTTTGATACAGTGCCACATAAAAGACTAATTAAAAAAATAGAGACTCATGGTATTGAGGGTGCTATATTAAGTTGGAATAGAGCATGGCTATTCCAAAGGAAACAGAGTTAGTATAAATGGGGTTAAGTCAGAGTGGGATAATGTTGTTAGTGGAGTGCCTCAAGGCTCTGTCCTGAGACCTCTTTTGTTTATAATTATATATATATATATATATATATATATATATATATATATATATATATATATATATATATATATATATATATATATATATATATATATATATATATATATATATATATATATTGGTGTATACTGGCAGCAGGTTTTCTTTCAAACATGTTTCATTGAATATGACCGCATATTCTGTATTTATTATTTTTTGGTTTAGGGCTTCTATCCCTCTAACTATTTTCTTAGCATCAGGGCTTAATTGGAATAGGAGTTCTCCAAAACTCATCTTCGTACTTTTAAGGTGAAGAAAAGAAGTGATTTACTATAGAGTGTATTACACTTATTTGTATAATTTGCACGACGTTTCGAACCTCCATGGTTCATTCTCAAGTGAACAGATCTTACAATACTAGTTGATTTTATACCCGCATTAGGTCAGGTGATAATACAATGAAGGTGAAAAACATGGGGGGATACATAAGGGATAAACATAGGGGCTGCAGAAGGCTTATTGGCCCATACGAGGCATCTCCTATCCAAACACAAAGATTAATCCAGTGTAATTGGCCTGTTATGTTGGACATTGTCTTCTGTGTTGGCATCGATATGTTCTTGTCTTGTCCTTACTCTCATGGTGGGTAGAGTAAATAGTTCCGTGATTTGGGTGTTCATGGTAGGTCGCTCTATTCTTATGTGAATTGCCTCAAGAATTTGTAATCTTCTTGAATCTTGGGTTTTGTCTATTATGCAAGTATTCTTGTTCAACATTTCTCTTGTTAGAGTAATGTCATGGGCTTGTCTCATGTGATTCCTAGGGGCACCAGATTGAAGATGGCATGTCAAACGCCTCGTCAGCTTGGTCGACGTCATACCTATGTACTTACATTGAAGGTTACATCCTTCGTGGGGGCAAGTGTACATGTATACAACGCTTGACTGCTGTAGAGGGTTCTCCGTCGGCTTCGGGCTGTTTTTGATAAGGAGTTCGGAAGTCTTCTTGGGTTTGTAGAATATTATCAGATTTATGTTTTGGTTAGGAGTAGTTCTTTTTACTCCTTTACGGATTATTTCTTTCATTATTCTTTCCTCTTTTATATGTTCACTGTGCATGGTTGATTTGTAATATAATTTTATTGGGGGTGTTGTGGTTTCTGTTCTAGGTTCTGAATTATACCAACGGTCCAAGTGTCTTCTTATAGCAGCGTTTATTTCCGCGTTGCTATATCCGTTGTTCACCAATACCTGAGTTACTCTTTAAAACTCTCTACTCACGTTGCTCCATTCAGAGCAGTGGGTAAGCGCTCGACGAATACAAGCATTGAGAACACTGGCTTTGTATCTTTGGGGGCACTCACTTCTTTTCTTCACCTTAAAAGTACGAAAATGAGTTTTGGAGAACTCCAATTCCAATTAAGCCCTGATGCTAAGAAAATAGTTAGAGGGATAGAAGCCCTAAACCAAAAAATAATAAATACAGAATATGCGGTCAAATTCAATGAAACATATATATATATATATATATATATATATATATATATATATATATATATATATATATATATATATATATATATATATATATATATATATGTCGTACCTAGTAGCCAGAACGCACTTCTCAGCCTACTATGCAAGGCCCGATTTGCCTAATAAGCCAAGTTTTCATGAATTAATGGTTTTTCGACTACCTAACCTACCTAACCTAACCTAACCTAACTTTTTCTCCTACCAAACCTAACCTAACCTATAAAGATAGGTTAGGTTAGGTAGGGTTGGTTAGGTTCGGTCATATATCTACGTTAATTTTAACTACAATAAAAAAAAATTGACCTCATACATAATGAAATGGGTAGCTTTATCATTTCATAAGAAAAAAATTAGAGAAAATATAATAATTCAGGAAAACTTGGCTTATTAGGCAAATTGGGCCTTGCATTGTAGGCTGAAAACTGCGTTCTGGCTACTAGGTACGACATATATATAAATATATATATATATAAATATATATATATATATATATATATATATATATAATATATATATATATTGTGACGATAATCTCCTTCAAGAGATTGAGCCTGCTCTTCCCTCCACACATACGTCGTTACAACTATATAAAACTACTATGGAAGAAATGTCCAACAACGACAACAACACCAGCAAGGTTTGCCAGAGAGCAAAACGTATGCAGCCAGGGACACCTGCTCAGACTCAAACCGCCAAACTACCCGTCTTGCTGCCGGCTCCTCTGATTGGTTGCCGGTCGGGCTGCAACTGCACTCCACCCCCCCATACTACTTGATGTCTGGGGCCGCCATGACCTCAGTCCTCAGAATATTCCGTGCTTTCACAGTTAACACTTCTCCCTGCTAGACGTAAGCTTTAGCGTACGTATACTGAGAGAGGTGATAGCTTAAAGCCAATATTCCAGCACCTTTCATATACTTGTATATTGCACTTCTTGTTATTTTGTCTTAACGTAACTTTTCATTGTGTCATTTAATTATTCTTATTATTTTGATTGATTGATTTTATTATACGAATTTGTTTGTCCATTTTATTCATGTTTTATTTCTTTAACGTAATTAAAATTCCATTGTTAAAATTTACTTGTGTTTTGTGTGTCTTCTCCTTACCTTACCACAGACGAAGTTCCAGATTTTCTATTTTTTTTTATACTATGTGACGAGGCCATACCCCTAGCTTTGAACAGCCGAACACCAACGCGTTACCGTCACATATTATATGGGGGCCTGTCCTAGGAGCTTCACTCAGGTACTGGTGCCAAGTGGTAATTTATGGTAAGCGTATTTAACTTTGTTAACGTAGCTTTACTATTTTTCATATTCAATTTCATTTTTTATAAGGTGCGGTGTATTGTGCATTACGAGAGTAACATATGGTGAAGGTGAGACAACTTTGGATTACGTGGTGACTGTAGGCCGCAGTCATACTCTTAATTGGTCATCTCTCCCTCCGTGTTATTACTCGTGTTTACCATCTTTGTCCCTTGGATATTTCTCATTTTTGACAGATCATCATATTGGTACCCTGGTACTGTGGTCTGCCCCGGGTCAAGAGTACCCAATCTTCTGCAATCTGACTGTAGGAGGACAAAGAGGGCCATAGTTCCTCTAGCTCGAACTTTAGTTGCTGAATTGGGACCTCAGCAGCAGTTCTCGTCACCAGTTGACACCTCGCACCCCTACACGTCAGTCAGAGATGATGATACATACAACGGTAGAGAATTAGCTTACTTTTTCAGAGCACAAAAGTTCGCTAATTCTGTAAGTATCATATTAAATTCAGTAGGAAAAACTTGCTTTATGTCCTATAGAGACTTGGCAAGGTATGCCTACATCCTTGGACTACCAATTTTACTTTTGAGGCATTTAACTGTTTCATTTGTTTTCGAAACTCTGTTTCATTTGTTAGTAGGATTTTCTTGCCCTTATCCTCTTACATGAGTACCGGGTACAAGATTTCCTGCGCCCTTGATTTAATTTAATCATTTAACATCTTTTACTTAACTTTAATTGTTAAAGATCTCACAGGATAGGTATCAGTTGCCACGTTGTCCTGTTTCTGACATTCACTATTGAATATTCGTGTACCTTTATTTGCTAATTTCACCATGTTTCGTCTCCAAGCTTTCCGTGCAAATCCAGCAGGTGAAATAGGGACTTTAAGTCGTGCCAAGAAGACTGAATTACAAACACATGAGTATCAACTAGAAGTTCCCTACCAAGCCAACAAAAATGACCTACACAACCTGTTGCTGGATTACTATTTAGAGCAAGGTAAGATAGACTCTGAAACTCATGAAACTTACTATATTGCAGAAAAAACTGATTTGGCAACGATGAAACTCAAATTGGAACTGGCCAAGATTGAACGTGAGCAGCAAAAGGAAGCCCGCGAACAGCAAAGGGAAGCAGCTGCCATACGAAGGGAAGAACAAGAACGTGAGGCTGCTTTAAGAAGGGAAGAAATCGCCCACAAGGAACGTGAACTCGCCCTCCAGGAACGTGAGGTTGCAATGCTCCAGGAGTGGGAACGCGTACAGCTTGAAACACTCCAGGAGCGGGAACGCGTACAGCTTAAAACACTCCAGGAGCGGGAACGCGTACAGCTTGAAACCAAACAACGCGAGTTGGAAATGCAACGTGAACATGACAAGCAACAAGCGACTCTGGCTCTAGAGTGTCGTCAACGAGAATACACGTTGGAAACTTCACACCTCGCTCAACGCCAGCAAGCTACTGCCAATCTTCCCGTCAGTTTTAATATATCACATGCAAGTAAGTTAATGCCATCCTTTGTAGAAGCAGAAGTTGATGTGTTCTTTACCACCTTTGAAACCCTTGCTAATCAACTCAGTTGGCCTGTCGACCAATGGGCCACACTTCTCAGAGTCCATCTTACAGGTAGAGCTGCAGTCACACTCAGTACTTTGGCGTCTGAGAATGACTACCACACTCTGAAACAAGCAGTGTTGGACGCCTACCTACTCTCTACTGAAAGTTATAGAAGGAAATTCCGTGACCACCTGAAGGCAAGTACCACTACCTTCCTCGAGTTTGCTAACACGAAACGGAGGTATTTCATGAAATTGCTGGAAGCAGCACAGGTCTCTACTTTTACAGAACTCGTCAACCTGATGCTTGTTGAAGAATTCTTGAGACGTGTGCCGCCTCCTGTCCGCCTCTACTTAGCAGATAAAGAAGAAACCGACTACCTGAAGTGTGCTAAGTCGGCTGACACTTACAGCCTCATCCACCGGCTGACACCCGAACCATCCTCCAGTAAGAAGTCATGGTACAGTTACGAGAAAGTGAGCCCCGATCAAGCTGGTTCACAACTGTACTGCAAGTATTGTAGACTCTATGGACATACCATAGACAAGTGTGGTAAGTCTCAATACAAGGGAACCACTGAACAACAAAAACCCAAACCAACTCCTCCTAAGTCCGGTAAGCCTGTGATGAATGTTGGTGTTAATGTTAATGATCTTTCTCTTTTCAGTAACCACCTGTATACTGGAACTGTCTCTGCCAACGGTTCAAATCCGGAGGGACGTTTCAAATTGAAGATCTTGAGGGACACAGCGGCTCTACAATCGATCATCTTGAAGTCGGCTGTGCCCAACATCACCTACACCGGAGAAACTGTCTTCATCACTGACCTCACTGCTACCACTCCATACCCTCTCGCCAGAGTCCACCTGGATTGTCCCTACGTGAACGGAGAAGTCCAAGTCGCCGTCAGGGAAAAGCCTTTTCCCATGCCTGGAGTGCAACTTCTCCTAGGCAACGACTTGGCAGAAGACCTGCAACCGACCAACCTGATCGTCATGGACAAACCCCAGGTGTGTAACTCTGTGCCAATAAACCCCATTCTAGAGTATGTTCCAGCAGAGGTTCAAGAGAGTGATGAAGTTTCTCCTCCGGTTCTCGTGACCACCCGTGCACAAGCCGCACGTCCACAGCCAGCTGACTCTACTGCTACCGCTGTCTCTCAAGACCCTCAGAAACTCCCCCCGCATCTGACCAAGTTGGAGTTTCGTAAGTTGCAGAGGGAAGATCTTACTCTAACACCATTGTTTTTCCAGGCTGAGACTCAACCCGACAGTATTCCTGGGTTCTTCCTAGAGAACGACTTGCTCTACCGCAGATATAGACCCAGTAAACTGAAGGAAGAGGTCGATTGGGCCAACATCGAACAACTTGTGATTCCTACCAGCCTGCGGCCCACTATTCTACACCTGGCCCACGGAGCACTCTCCCACTACGGCTTCAACAAGACTTACCATGGAATTCGTCAAGACTACTACTGGCCAGGTATGGTAAATAACGTCAAACAGTACGTAAAACAGTGTCATACATGTCAGATGGCAGGCAAACCGAACATCTCCATTCCCAGAGCGCCACTGATTCCCATACAGGTGCCTGCGGAACCTTTCCACAGACTCATAATAGACTGTGTTGGTCCTTTACCTCGGACCAGTTCAGGTAACGCCTACATCCTAACCATCCTGTGTCCTACCACCAGATTTCCCATAGCAGTTCCAGTGAAGAACATCACGGCTGCTACGGTTATAAAACATCTATTGAAGATCTTCACTCAATACGGATTTCCCAGGGAGATTCAGAGCGACTGTGGTACCAACTTCACCAGTGATCTGTTCAAAAGGACACTGGAGGAGTTCAACATCAAACGGGTATTGTCCAGCCCCTATCATCCTGCTTCACAGGGTTCTCTTGAACGTAGTCATCAGACAATCAAAGCACTCTTGAAAAAGTTTTGTAGTGAAACCTCGAAGGATTGGGATAAGCAGATTGACCTTATAATGTGTATTTACAGAAGTCTCCCCAATGAGTCCCTAGGAGTATCTCCTTATGAGATGCTCTACGGCCGTAAGTGCCGTACTCCCCTTAAGGCTTTCAAAGACTCTCTCAGAGATGCCACCTTCAGTGAGCATCAGAATGTGCCCCAGTTTCTTCAAAACCTTCAACACATTCTAGAGAGAGTCCACCGTTTTGCCCATGATAATCTATTGAAAGCCCAGGAGAGAATGAAGACTCATTACGACCAGACCAGCAAAGTACGAAAATTCAAGCCGGGAGACTTCGTCCTTGCATATTTCCCTATCCCAGGTTCACCTTTACAAAACAGGTTTTCAGGACCCTACTGCGTCAAAGAGTGCAGGAATAATAACAACTACGTAATAGAGACTCCAGATAGGCGGCGGAAGACCCAGCTGTGCCACGTCAACCTCCTGAAGCAATATAATGGTACTCCTCCCACTGTCCTAATTAACTATTCCACCTTCACAGAACCCTACATCCACAGTGAGACCTTCCCAGCTTCTCCTCCCGAAAGCACTGACAAGGAGTCAGCGCTTTCTAATTCCGAAATCCTTAATGATCTTCCCAAATACTTTCAGGATAATCATAGTGCACCTCTCGTCAAGATCTTCAGAGAACATCAAGAGTTGTTCCGAGATGACCCCCAAGAGTGTAATGTTACCCAGCACGACATCCAACTGCTCCCCGACACCCGGCCGATTCGTCAACCCTTCTACCGAATCAGCCCGAGCAAGAAGGAAGTCATGCGTGCTGAGGTGCAGTACCTCTTGGATCATGGACTGGCTACACCTTGTGAGTCCCCCTGGGCCTCACCTTGTATCTTGGTGCCCAAACCCCAAGGTAAGGTGCGGTTATGTACCGACTATCGTAAACTGAACAATGTAACTGTCAAGGATGCTTACCCCTTGCCAAGGATAGATGATATCCTTGATGCCATTGGTAGTGCCCAGTACTTGTCCCAAGTGGACTTGCTTAAGGGGTACTATCAAGTGTGTCTAACGGAGCGAGCTAAAGAGATATCTGCCTTCATCACTCCTTTTGGACTTTTCAGATATGAACGCCTTCCTTTCGGACTATGTAATGCCCCAGCCACCTTTCAGAGAGCTGTCAACCGTGTCATCCAGGGCTTGGATAACACATACGCCTACCTGGACGATATCGTCGTAGCCTCCAACACCTGGAGTGAACATCTGCTCCAGCTGCGACGTCTGTTCTCCAAGCTCCTGACAGCCGGCCTCACCTGGGCAAGTCCACTTTCGCGAAAGGTAAAGTGCGTTATCTGGGTCATGTTATTGGGAGTGGCAGCATAGCTCCGTTAGACTCACACACTCAAGCCATCCAACAGTATCCACAGCCTACCACCAGGAAGCAGCTCCTGCGCTTCCTTGGTCTTGCCTCCTACTACCGTAGGTTTGTGAGGAATTTCAGTACAGTCGCCACACCTCTAATTCTATTAACCAGTCCCAAGCAACGGTATAATTGGACCATGCAGCAAACCGTTGCTTTCGAACAACTCAAATTCCTCCTCTGTTCTAACCCAATTCTCGCCTCTCCAGATATCACCAAGCCTTTCGTCCTTCATGTCGACGCCAGTGGTACCGGCGTTGGTGGTGTCCTGATGCAACAACGAGGCGAGGAGGTTCTACCTGTCAGCTACTACAGCTACAAACTGAAACCACACCAGAGGAACTACAGCACTATTGAAAAGGAGCTACTATCCATCGTCCTGAACCTCCAACACTTCGCTCCGTACCTACAAGGCGCCAGGTCTACCACCATCTTCTCAGACCACAACCCTCTCCGCTTCCAACATCAAGCCCAATTCACCAACCAGCGTCTTCTACGATGGGCTCTGTATTTACAAGATTTCAACCTGGAGATCCGCTATATCAAGGGTTCTGACAACACCATAGCCGATGCTCTCTCCAGAGTTTATGAAGTAGAAGCGACTCCATCCATTACTCCACCACATAACGACGTACTTCTTCCAGAACCGCAGGCTTCGGGGGAGAGTTGTGACGATAATCTCCTTCAAGAGATTGAGCCTGCTCTTCCCTCCACACATACGTCGTTACAACTATATAAAACTACTATGGAAGAAATGTCCAACAACGACAACAACACCAGCAAGGTTTGCCAGAGAGCAAAACGTATGCAGCCAGGGACACCTGCTCAGACTCAAACCGCCAAACTACCCGTCTTGCTGCCGGCTCCTCTGATTGGTCGCCGGTCGGGCTGCAACTGCACTCCACCCCCCCATACTACTTGATGTCTGGGGCCGCCACGACCTCAGTCCTCAGAATATTCCGTGCTTTCACAGTTAACACTTCTCCCTGCTAGACGTAAGCTTTAGCGTACGTATACTGAGAGAGGTGATAGCTTAAGGCCAATATTCCAGCACCTTTCATATACTTGTATATTGCACTTCTTGTTATTTTGTCTTAACGTAACTTTTCATTGTGTCATTTAATTATTCTTATTATTTTGATTGATTGATTTTATTATACGAATTTGTTTGTCCATTTTATTCATGTTTTATTTCTTTAACGTAATTAAAATTCCATTGTTAAAATTTACTTGTGTTTTGTGTGTCTTCTCCTTACCTTACCACAGACGAAGTTCCAGATTTTCTATATTTTTTTATACTATGTGACGAGGCCATACCCCTAGCTTTGAACAGCCGAACACCAACGCGTTACCGTCACAATATATATATATATATATATATATATATATATATATATATATATATATATATATATATATATATATATATATATATATATTTATGTATATATATATATATATATATATATATATATATATATATATATATATATATATATATATATATATATATATATATATATATATAAATGATTTAGATTCAGGTTTGAGTAGCAACATCTGCAAATATGCCGAGGATACAAAAATCGGTAGGGAAATTAACACGGAAAAAGACTCATTATCACTTCAAGTTGATCTAAATAGGGTTTTGAAATGGTCAAAAGATTGGCAGATGCAGTTTAATGCTGATAAATTTAAAGTTCTGAGACTAGGTAATGATGATTGAGTTACAAGATACGAGCTAGATAGTGTTGAGATTGCAAAAGGGATCTGGGAGTTGTGGTTAGTAAGAATTTAAAACAGAAGGATCAATGCATGAATGTTCGTAATAAGGCAAATAGGACACTGGGATTTATTAATCGAAGCGTTAGTAACAAGACACCTGGTCTGGTTCTTCAGCTATATCTTGCTCTGGTTAGGCCCCATTTAGATTATGCAGTTCAGTTTTGGTCGCCGTACTATAGAATGGATATAAATTCACTTGAACGTGTCCAGCGTAGGATGACAAAGTTAATTCCCCAAATTAGAAATCTTTCATATGAAGAAAGATTAACAATGCTTAAACTGCATTCACTGGAAAGACGAAGAGTTAGGGGTGATATGATAGTGGTTTACAAGTGGATGAATGGACATAACAGAGGGGATATTAATAGGGTATTAAAAGTATCAACACAAGACAGAACACGAAACAATGGGTATAAATTGGATAAGTTTAGATTTAGGAAAGACTTAGGTAAATACTGGTTCGGTAACAGGGTTGTTGATTTGTGGAACCAATTACCGCATAACGTGGTGGAGGTGGGGTCCCTCAATTGTTTCAAGCGTGGGTTGGACATGTATATGAGTGGGATTGGGTGGTTATAAGTAGGAGCTGCCTCGTATGGGCCAATAGGCCTTCTGCACTTACCTTTGTTTTTATGTTCTTAGATTCAAACTTGAATCTAAATCATTTATATATATTATGAATAACATGGATCCTAGGACAGAGCCTTGAGGCACTCCGCTAAAACATTATCCCATTCTGATATAATTCCATTTATACTAACTCTCTGTTTCCTTTGGAATAGCCATGTCCTAATCCAATTTAATATAGCACCCCAATACTTCGAGCCTCTATCATTTTAATCAATAGGTACTCATCATCACAAACCTTACCACTATCAACTGCCTCAACTAGTCTGGAATAAAATGATAGCAAATTTGTTAAACATGAACGGCCATTTTGTAAAACCATTTGTGAATCATTTAATAATTTGTTTTTCAAGATGAAGACGAATGGAATTTGCAATTATTGATTCAAGTAACTTTCCCACAATAGACGCTAGGCTAATCGGCCGATAGTTTGAAGCAAGTGATCTCTCCTTTCTTAAAATTTGGTACCACATTAGCAACCTTCCACGACACAGGCACGCTGCCTGACTCTAATGATTTATTAAATATGGTAGACAATGGATCGCAAAGCTCCTCTGCATTCTTTAAGTACCTTGGCAAACACTTCGTCCGGCCCTGGGATTTGTTTGGTTTGAGTTTCCCGACTCTGCTCTTCAATTTGCACCTCCGAGTGAAAAATTCTGCGGTTATAAGCACAAATATGGCGTCTATCTGCAGAGCGCGGTGATGCGTCCGTCTCTCATGCAGGTGCTTAGGAACTCCCCCGCATGGCGTAGTGCTCCCCCCATCCTCTCATCAGCTGATAGTCACGGCACACATTTCCGGTACAAATTTACCAGTGAAAGGAGGTAAATGCTAATTTATATGTGAATTTATTCTTCTCAATTACTATGAACATTACTTAAACTCTATCTAAGATAACAATGGCAAATGGGAGCAGATTGAAGACGGAGTTTCTATCAAGTGCTAGGCAAAGGAATAGTTACCGTGAACATGGGATGGCTGATTCAGTCGTTCCTAGCATATTCCAGAACTTCTCTTAGTATGGTTAATTAGATTAGTATCTTGATACAACATATATTTTTGTGTTTAGGGGTTAGTATTTGGGGTGTCAGAAATTTCCGACACCCAAGACCATTTCATAGAGGTAGTGATGTGTCCATCTAGCTATTTCCAATATCCAATGTGTTTTTCTTTCATCAATTCTACCAAACCAGACCTAACCTAGCCTTTCCTAACACATCAGCTAAATTCATTAAAATTGTCCCAATTATTGTCGGTCGGCCGAGCGGACAGCGCGCTGGACTTGTGACCCTGTGGTCCTGGGTTCGATCCCAGGCGCCGGCGAGAAACAATGGGCAGAGTTTCTTTCACCCTGTGCCCCTGTTACCTAGCAGTAAAATAGGTACCTGGGTGTTAGTCAGCTGTCACGGGCTGCTTCCTGGGGGTGGAGGCCTGGTCGAGGACCGGGCCGCAGGGACACTAAAAAGCCCTGAAATCATCTCAAGAAGATAACTAACCCCCCTCTCTCCCACAAAATTCCACTAAATGCACCTAAGCACATTACACACACAGCATGAGTCAGCTGTTAGGATGTTTAATGTCTGCTTCCAACGTCCATTCCAGCTTAGATTACAGATGATTTTGCTAAGATATTATTATTAGAAGTGTGTTGTTATTAGGTATTTTCTCGTATTACCACAACTTTATCACTTTGGGCCTAACCTTTGATATGACCTATAGTTAGAAAAGTGTTGATTTCTTATATATATGTAAATGCCCTATACTGGACCTGCTTGGATCTGTGCTGTATATTGTATCAATATTCTTAGAAACATTATATTTTTTATGTGAACCTAACTGTTCCCTCGCCTAATAAACTTGGATTTATGTTCAATAGTATAGCTATTTATGGTAGGAAAGTGTTCATTTTTGCACATCAACTCATCCACCCTGCACCTAACCTCCCTTTACCTAACTTCAAATGTATCGTATTAATGGGAGGAAAGCATTGTTTGCGCATCAATCAAACCGCCCTGGACCTAACTTCTGATATTTGGATCTTGGTTCAATATTGCATCATATTTTAAGCCAAGGTTTTTTTTTCATATCAATACAACCATCCGAAACATAACTCCTATTACCTGGGGGTTAATGGAAAATTTGTTAATAATGGGAATTTTCTTTACATCAGTTCAACTTAACCATCCTTAACCTAACCTTATAAACCTGGATTTGAGCTCCATTTTACAACATATTTTTCAGAATGGGATATGACTCACTATAATTATACAACTACCATAACCCAATTTTCCTGAACCTAACCAATAACTAGGGGGTTAGACCCCTCCTTACCTCGAATTTGTTGTTATATATTTAAGGTAGGAATATATTTTCACATATTAACCTAACATATCCCTAATTAACCGATATAACTTTTAATTACCTCTATAGTATAATTTCGAGGTAAGGGGGGTTTAAACCCCCCCCCCCTAGTTATAGGTTAGGCTCAGGAAAGTTGGGTTACGGTAATTGCAAAGTTATAGTGAGTCATATCCCTTTCTGAAAAATATGTTGTAAAACGAAGTTCAGATCCAGGTTTATAAGGTTAGGTTAAGGATAGTTAAGTTGAACTGATGTAAAGAAAATTCTCATTATTAACACATTTTCCATTAACCCCCAAGTAATAGGTGTTATGTTTGAGATGATTGTATTGATGTGAAAAAAAAACATTGTTAAGAATATGATGCAATATTGAACTAAGATCCAAAAATCAGAAGTTAGGTCCAGGGCGGTTTGGTTGATGCACAAACAACGCTTTCCTCCCATTAATACGATACATTTGAAGTTAGCCACCCTGCACCTAACCTCCCTTTACCTGAGTTGATGTGCTAAAATAAACACTTTCCTACCCAAAATAGTTACACTATTGAACATAAATCTAAGTTTGTTAGGTGAGGGAAAGGTTAGGTTCATATAAAAAATATAACTTTTCTAAGAATATTGATACAACATACAACAGATTCAAGCAGGTCCAGTATAGGTTATGTTCGTATATATATGAAATCAACACTTTTCTAACTATAGGTCATATCAGAGGTTAGGCCCAAGATGATAAAGTTGTGATAATATGAGAACATACCTAGTAACAACACACTTTTAATAATAATATTATGGCAAAATCAGCTGTAATCCAGGGTGGAATGTACGTTGGAAGCAGACATTAACAATCCTAACAGCTGACTCATGCTTTGTGTGTGATGTGCTTAGTTTCATTTTAAGGGAATTTAGGGGGGGGGGGGGGGGTGTTAGTTGGGACAATTTTAATGAATTTAGCTAATGCTGTGTTAGGATAGGCTAGGTTAGGTCTGGTTTGGTAGAATTGATGAAAGAAAAACACAGCTGGATATTGGAAATAGCTAGATGGGACACATCACTAGCTGTATGAAATGGTCTTGGGAATTGCTTATGTTGTGCTAAGACTGGAAGTTGGATATCGGAAATATACTTTTAATTTTTTTTTAGATATATACAATAGTTGTTACACTCTTGTACAGCCACTAGTACGCGTAGCGTTTCGGGCAGGTCCCTGGAATACGATCCCAGCCGTGAAGAATCGTTTTTACAACCAGGTACTCATTTTACTGTTGAGTTAAACAGAGGCTACAGTTAAGGATTTGCGCCCAGGAAATCCTTCCCGGCCAGGATACGAACCCATGACCAAGTGCTCGCGGAACGCCAGACGAGTCGGAATACCAGACGAGTGTCTTACCACTACACCACGAAGACTGGTAAAGAATTTAGATGGAATAGGTGAAAACTTGGGTTCTTGGGTAAAATGGGCTTTGACTGTGCTATGATTCAAAACATTTGGGATATATTTGGTGTAAATGGTCATAAATTAGGATGAATTTAGCTGTAAATTGTCCTAAATTAGGTTGAATTTACATGGGACAGCATAAATTTTACCAACTTTAATCAAATCTAGCTTTGGATATGCTAGGTCAGGTAAGGTGAGGTTGGGTAGGGTAATATATATAATATCTTAGGGGTAATGAACTAGAATGTTCATAAAATAGTGTAAATCTGCCTATATGGGTTTGAGCTGCATCTACCCCATGTAATGGATGGACGGAGATGACATATCATTAAGCTTATATGTGAGGATATGGGTTGCTTATATTTAGTTAGTTTAGCTTTTTCTAGGTTGAATTTGGTAAATTTGTGAAGTATAATTTGTGCTAGGTTTAGATGAATTTATGTTATAATAGGATGCCTTTTTAATAGGTTATAGTAAATTTGCTTAAATTATTACAGAAATTACTAACTTTACCTTACCCCACCTGTCCCTAACATAACTAAGGCTAGAATCAATAAGTCTGTTTGACGGTTTGCCAAAATAACCCCCTCCCCATCCGGCCCGTTGGCGTCGTGAGGGGGCTTCGTGGTCGGCTGCCGGAGTGTGATGCTCCGTGGGACAGTCCTCTGTCCTTTTATGGCCTTGCACTCCTGCTGCTGTCTTCTCTAATTATGCCGGATCGCTTTTCCTTTTCATTATGTTTCGTTTTTCTCCCCCCTCTTCTCCTATCTGCTTGTCGTTTCCTGCCAACCTTTTGCTTGTTTTTGATTATTTCTTTGGACTTCTTCTATTTTGTGCCCGGGTGCTTGGGAAGGCATACTCTTGCACCCGTAGAACTGTTGTACCCGACGTCTCGAGCGAGGGGAACCTTGTATTGTCAATCCCCCTTTCGTCGCTGAACCCGATCTCGACGGACTGACGGTTCTTAAGGTGGCGTTTGTGGGGCGTATACTCACGACGCACCCCTAGGGGGCCCCGGCATGATCGGCGATAGCTTCCTGTTGGGTGTCCTGCCTCTAATTGTGGCTCCATGGTGGGTATGGGGGCACATTCGTGGATGAATTTCTTTCTCTTCGTCTCTGTGTCGATGAATGTTTCCGTTGTACCCTCTCAGGCTCGTGGGGTGGGCGACCAAGCCCCTGAGTCGGCCTGTATTGGAAGACCAGGCTCTGTAGCTCCCGCTGCGTTAGGCCCCAACCTTGTTCCTCCTTTGACCGTCCTGACTTCTACCCCCAGCTCGCCTCCCTCCTCTGTGGTTGGGTCGAGCCTCAAGCCCCCGGTGGTGACCACTTCGTCCCCTGGTGCGGCTAAGACTCTCGTTGTGACTACTGCGCCTTTTGACCCCTCTCTCTCTAGGGGTTCTCAACGCCGTTCGCGCCCCAGCCGCACTCGCTCGACTCCTTCCCGTGCTGATGCGTATCAGGCCTTGTTTGGTCCTGCTTCATGGGCCAAATACTTTGATCTCCTCCCTCTTGATTCTGCGCCTCCTGACGATTTCTCCCTCCATTGGCATCTTGTAGATTCCGTGGATGCGTCTGTTACTTTCAACCCCACTCGTCTCGGTACACGTGTCGTTGCTGCTCCTTCTCAGGATGCAGCTTCCCGCTTGGCTGCCTTATCTTGCCTTGGCGAGATCCCTGTTCGGGTCTCCAAGAACGTTCAGATGAATGCCAGTGTTGGCACTATTCTCCTCCCACCCCATGTTGCAACCGGTGTTCGGAATCTGCAGGATTGCCACGATGATATTCGGCATATCCTTGATGCCCAAGGCCATTCTGTCCTCCAGGTTGACTCGTTTACTCGTCCCCCTCGTGGTCGTAGCCGTCAACCCCTTCGCGTTGTGAAGATCACCTTTGATGGTAGGACCCTTCCATCCTCTGTCATTCTTGCTGGTGCTAGGTGCTCTGTCCAGGAGTATATTCCTTCTCCTCGACTTTGTAACAAGTGCTGGAGGTTTGGGCATGGTGCCCTCCGCTGCTCTGGGACTGTCTCTCTCTGTCCTTTGTGTGGGGGTGAAGGTCACTCTAAGTCGGAGTGCACTTCTCCCCAAGCTCGCTGCCTCAACTGCAGTGAGGCCCATCCTACCTTCTCCCGTGCCTGTGTCCATTACAAGCTTGAGGCAGCCGTTTTCAACTTGAAGCACCGGGAGCGTTTATCTTTTCCTGAGGCGAGGCGCCAGGTTCGCCGGCTCCCGCCTTATACTAACATCTCTTATGCTCGCGTGTTGCGCTCTTCCTCTCCTCGTCCTTCCCGCCTTCCTCAGACTCACAACCGTTTCCGGGCCTTGGACCCCTGATATACCCACTGCCCCCTCCTCTGTTCCTTTGTGTTCTGTCCCGAGGGGTCCCCCTCCTGGTCCTCTGTCTGGGGTTCCCCTTCTTTCTACCCGGTCTGTCATGTCTCCTGTGTCTTCTTCCTCGTCCCCCTCCGATCCTCCTTCTCATCCTCTTCCTCCATCTATCGGCTCTCCCCGCCGCCTGTCGGTGCAGGCGGATGTCCATCGCTCTCCTAACGGTCGTCGTGTGTGCCCTCGTTCAGCTTCTCCTGTTGAGACACTGGAATCCGTTGCCCGGTACGTAGTTGCTGGGACACCAGTCTCTTTAAGTCAGAAGCGTAAGCTTGGCTCCTCTCCTTCCTCCTCCCCGGCGGGTAAGAAGGCTTCGCTTTCTTCCTCAGCTCCTACTTCTGGCTCTGTTGCTCCTTTCCCTCTCGTTTCAGTGATTCCGCCCCCCTGTTCGTGCTATGGAGGTTTCTTTGGCCCCTGCTTCCCTTTCGGTTGCTGCTCTTGCTGGGGTGCGCTCCCCTCTTCCTACTCCCCCTCTTCCTGCTGCTGTCCTTGACTGCTCCTCTTCGTTGTCTCCTCCTCTTCCTCCTCCTCCTCCTCCTCCGGACCCCGCCCGCCCACCTCTTATCTGTTCTCCCGTTTCCTTCCCTCCGTCTTTGCTCAATTTACCCATGCCCCCTAACCCTGACTTTGCTGACCCTGATCCCGACCCTGATATTCTTTAACGTGCTCTGTTGCTCTTTCGCCTTTGTTTCTTCCTTGTTCTCTGTTTTTGTCCTTTCTCTTCTCGTCGTTGTCCATTCTTCAATGGAACGTTCGAGGTTATTACGCCAATTTCCTCGAACTCCAACTTCTGATTTCGTGGTTTTCGCCCCTTTGTGTCTGTCTCCAGGGGCCAATGCTTGGTGCTCGTCCTGGTCGTTTTCGTGGCTATTCCTTTCTCTCCCCCCCCCAGCCGTTGCTGGGGCTTCTAATTCTTCTGCTCTCTTGATTCATGCTGATGTTCCCTTTGTTCCTTTACTTTTTCCTTCGCCTCTCCATTGTTCTGCTGCTCGTTTCTTTGTGGGGAAATGGTACACAGTTTGTTCCATTTATCTCCCCCGAGTGTCCCGCTTTCTCTTCCTGATTTTAAACACCTCCTAGACTCCTTGCTGGAGCCTGTGCTCCTGCTGGGTGACTTCAATTGTCGTCATTCTCTTTGGGGTGACGTTCTGACGAATACCCGGGGTCGCCTTCTTGAGCCGTTTCTCCTCTCTTCTTCCCTGTCTCTTCTGAATTCTGGTGAGCCCACTCATTTGGCCTCTCGGACTCGCACCCTTTCTTGTCTTGATCTTTCTCTCTGCTCTTCTTCTCTTTACTTAGATTTCACGTGGCAGGTTCTTGATGACCTCCATGGAAGTGATCATTTCCCCATCCTTGTTTCCTTTTTCTCTTTTCGCCCTTCCCTCTCTTTCCCTAGGTGGCAGTTTGCTAAGGCGGACTGGTCCCTATTTACCCTCAGTGCTGCCCTCTCTGACCTCTCCCTTCTGCCTCTCTCTCGCGCTCTCCTCCTTTTTCATGACACTGTCTTCAACGCTGCCCTCCGCTCTATTCCTCGGTCTTCCTCTCGGGGTCCACGGAAGTGCGTTCCCTGGTGGAATGCGGACTGTGCTCGGGCTGTCCGCTGTAAGCGTGCAGTCTGGAAGAGGCACCGCCGTAGGCAGACGACCGATTCTTTTCTTTTCTTTCGGAAAGCGAGTGCGGTGGCCCGTAGGGCCATCCGTACGGCTAAACGTGAATGTTGGGCATCTTATGTCTCAACAATTACGTCCGAAACCCCTCTGACCCAGATCTGGAAGCGTATCCGCAAGATAGCGGGTAAGTTCGTTCCCGATGTTTCACCGGTCCTTCACCTCCATGATGCTCTTGTGGTGGACCCGTTGCAGGTCGCTTCCGTACTGGGTTCCCACTTTTCTTCTGTCAGCTCTGGTCTTCATCTTCCCCAATCTTTCCTTCTTCGTAAGCCTGTCCTTGAGTCTCGTCCTTTAGATTTCTGCACTCGTCTTCAGCTTCCCTATAATGATCCCTTCTCTCTCTCTGAACTTCGTTCTGCCCTGGCCTTCTGCGGTTCTACGGCGGCGGGCTCCGATAGTATTCATTATGAGATGCTTCGCCATCTCCCTCCGTGCACGTCTCAGTATTTACTGTCTGTATAATCGGATCTGGGAGTCGTCGTCAGTCCCTGAGGACTGGCTCGATGCCTTTGTCCTCCCTGTTCGGAAACCGGGGTCTCTGGGTACTTCCCCTAAGGACTTTCGCCCTATTGCCCTCACAAGTTGTATCTGCAAACTTTTTGAACGTATGGTTAACGTTCGTCTGATGTGGTTCCTGGAACACCATCACCTCCTCACCCCTTCTCAATTTGGTTTCCGCAAGTGCCGCAGCATGACAGATGTCCTCGTGAACTTGGAGGTCTATATTCGTACTGCTTTTGCTGCGAAGACCTCCGTTGTTGCCGTCCTTTTTGACCTGGAAAAGGCTTACGACACCACTTGGCGGTATCATATTCTATCTCAACTTCATTCTTTTGGCCTTCGTGGTCGTCTCCCTCTCTTTCTCCGCAGCTTCCTCTCTCGTCGTTCCTTTCGGGTGCGCCTTGGTACCGCTCTCTCTGCCTCTTTTCAGCAATACGAAGGTGTGCCCCAGGGTAGTGTTCTGAGCACTACTCTTTTTCTGGTTACCCTCAATGGTCTTCTTTCCTCTCTTCCTTCAGGTGTCTTCTCCGCTCTCTATGTCGATGATCTTACCCTTTGCTGTCAGGGTGATGATTCGCCTCTCCTTCAGCGCTGGCTTCAACTTGCAATTGATGCCGTGTCGTCTTGGGCCACCGATCATGGCTTCAAGTTCTCTACTTCTAAGACTTGTGCCATGACCTTTACGCGGAAACGGGTCGTTCTTCGTCCCTCATTGTCACTTTATGGTCATCCCCTTGAGTACAAAGATTCCGCAAAGCTTTTGGGGTTATTCCTTGACACTCGTTTGTCTTGGTCTCCCCATATCTCTTACCTCCGTGTTGAGTGCTCTAAGGCCCTTACCATCCTTCGGGTCTTGTCCCATACTTCTTGGGGGGCAGATAGGCGCACTCTCCTTGCTTTACATTCCTCTCTCGTCCTGTCTAAGCTCGATTATGGTTGCCCTGCTTACTCGTCTGCTTCTCCTCCTACTCTTCGCCGTCTTGATGCTTTGCACCATGCTGGGTTGCGCCTCAGTTCTGGTGCTTTTCGTTCGACTCCCGTCCTTAGCTTGTATGTTAACACTGGCTTTCTGTCTCTCCAAGACCGCCGTGATCGCTACTGTCTTCGCTGTCTTGCGCGGTCCTTACAACATCCTTCCTCTCGCCTCTGTCGTGCTTTAACTTTTACCCCTCCTGCGGTTCCTGTTCCTCTTCACCACCTCTCTCTTTCTGTCCGGTTATCTCGCCTACAGGACTCTCTTTCCGTTCGTATTTCTAATGTTTCTCCTCGTGTTGTTCCTTCTTTGCCCCCGTGGAGAGTCCCTCTTCCGCGGTTTTGTACATCCTTGACCCGTATCACTAAAGCTTTTACCCCTCCTACGGTTCTAAAACGCCTTTTCCTTGAGCACTTTTCTTCTCATTCCCGCTCCGTTTCTGTCTTCACCGATGAGTCTAAGTCTGCGGACGGTGTTGGCTACTCTGTTGTTTTTCCTGATCGCACTTATATGTGTCGCTTACCTCCGGAGACTAGCATCTTTACAGCGGAGCTTTATGCTATTCTCTATGCTCTTTGTCTCCTGCTTTCTCGTTGTCAGTCTTCCTTTGTAGTTGTTGTTGACTCTTGTAGTGCCCTCATGGCTCTCTGGTCTTTTAATCTGGTTCATCCAGTAGTTGTCGAGATCCAGCATTGGCTGTTTCTTGTTCACAGTAAATTTAAGTCGGTTGAGTTTTGTTGGGTTCCCAGCCATATTGGTGTGTCTTTAAATGAGTGTGCGGATGCTGCCGCCAAGGAAGCTGTCCGCTCTTGTCCCATCTCTCGTAAAGGTATTCCGTATTCCGACTTTTACCCGGTTATCCATTCCTCCGTCCTTACCCGTTGGCAGGCTTCTTGGTTGTCTGTTACTGGTAACAAACTACGTACTCTTAAATGTTGTGTTTCCTCGTGGCCGTCCTTCCACCGTAACCGGCGGTGGGAAACAGCTCTGGCGAGGTTGCATATTGGCCATACTCGCTTAACCCATGGTCACTTGATGGAGCGCCGCCCTGCTCCTTATTGTCCTAGTTGCATTGTCCCTCTTACGGTCGTGCATGTCCTTCTTGAATGTCCTGACTTCCAGGACGAGCGTGTGTCTTGCTTTCCGACCGCCCCTCGCGGTCACCTGTCCCTCAATAGAATTCTTGGTGACTCGGATACTTTTGATATCATTCGCCTTATGCGTTTTTGTTCTCGTATTGGCATCCTTGGTGATATTTAGCGCCCTCTGATTATTTTGCGCATTTGATGGTGCTATATAGCCTTCCCGGTTTGGTGCCTTCTTTTGATAATTACTTACTTACTTACTTGCCTAAATAAATGTGGGTGACATGATTGAAGAGGATGTAACAAGGGGAGTTATTAATGAGGCATTAAAAGCAATGGATATATACTAGATGGATTGTTTAGCACTAATAATGATGAAACATTAATGGAAAATGTATGTGTGTTTATATATTGAGCTCATAGGATGTCAGACGAACCATTTATTCATGTGAAATCCTGACTTTTGGGGAATTGGTTAAACTCAGCATATTATAAATAACGTCCTAAACATACCTAGAAAAGTATTATGCATATTGTGTATTGTTTGACCTAGTTGGCTGTGATTGTATTTGTTCAGATAGCATAATTATTATAATTGTGCAAGTTGTGTGTTAAGTGTGCAGGTTATGAATTTGGCATAAGTTGTATGATGATTGCAATTATGGATTTCTTATATTCCCACAAATTGTGTATTGTTTGTGCAAGTTGTGTATTAATTGTACATGTTTTGTATGTGTATATGTGGAATTGTGTAGTAGTGTATTTAGTGTATATGCACTAGTTCATATTTAAGCTAGTTCTGTATTGATTATAATTTGTTGATGTTGTGTATTGATTATAATTTGTTGATGTTGTGTATTGATTATAATTTGTTGATGTTGTGTATTGATTATAATTTGTTAATGTTGTGTATTGTGTATATATTGTAATTGTATTTGTGTGAATTATATATTTGTGCTGGTTGTGTATATACATATTTGGGTTAGTTATGTATTGCATGTATTTGTGCTGGATATGTATTTGATTGTATTATGCAAGATGTGTAATAATTATGTAAGATGTGTAATAATTGTGCTAGTTATCTTAAGGTTATCTTGAGATGATTTCGGGGCTTTTTAGTGTCCCTGCGGCCAAGTCCTAGACCAGGCCTCCACCCCCAGGAAGCAGCCGTGACACCTGACTAACACCCAGGTATCTATTTTACTGCTAGGTAGCAGGGGCATAGGGTGAAAAAAACTCTGCCCATTGTTTCTCGCCGGCGCCCGGGATCGAACCCGGGACCACAGGATCACAAGCCCAGTGTGCTGTCCGCTCGGCCGACCGGCTCTCTTGTGAAAATAGTTGTGTATTAATTGTGCATGTTGTATAATTGTTTATTTACACCTTTGTGTATTGTTTGTCATTGTGCAAGTTGTATAATTATATAGCAAGCTTGGTAGTATTGTGCAGAGATGTGTATTAATTTCACAATTTGTGTAATAATTGTCCATGTTTCATAATCGTTTTGTGCGAATAGTGTATTTATGCAAGTTGTGTTTTTAATTTGCTGAAGTGGAACTGGTGCAACTGTATTTTTTTGTGCAAATTGCGTATTTGTGTAAGTTCTGTGTGTGTTGTCTGAAAAATATATCTTCATGTACAAGTGTGAAAGTGTATTTAGTTTTAGACAATGTGTGGGTATTTTGTGAAAATTATGTTTATGAAATTGTGTAATTTTAGTGAAAGCGCATTTTGACTGTATGAGCGTACATACAATTTTTTTATATATATGAAAATACTATACTTTGTGTAAATGTTATACTTTTGACTGTATATGTAATATTTGTGTAAATGGTATATTTTGTTTGGAACTGACATATTTTGTCTACAGAAGGCATATTTTATGCGTGAATGGCATTTTTTGTGTGTAAATAATATATTTTGTGTGTATATAAAATATATTGTGTCCATAAATGTCATATCTTGTGTGTAAATGTTGTATTTTCTGTGTAAATGGAATATTTGTGTGGAAATGCTTTGTGCATAAATGCTATATTGAGTAGAAATGTATGTGTGTTTTATACTGTGTTTTTGATTTGTGTATTTTTAGTGTAAGTACAAGTGTTGATTTTTGTGTGAATGATGTTAATTAATGTTTTTGTGCTCCTTATCACAACCGTAGCTTTTTATTAATAATTTGTAATATATTTATTTCAATGGAACATACACACCTTGGTTTATCGATTTGAATAGTTTGTAGGTGGGTATTTATTCATGTAATTATAATATTCGATGTGTATAATATTAATATCTATAGGGTATTTAATAATATTTTAAACTTGCTGGAATAATATGAATACCTTCCTGATTGGTATGCATTAATATGAATTAACAGTTCAAATAATTAAGATTACTTGGGGTGAATGACCTGTGGGGGTTACTGAAATCTAGTTCTAAATACAGTTTAGGAATTAATATGGTATGAATTAAATCTGATTAATGGGGTTATGGTGGCAAAACAGGCTATTGTCTATGCATGTATGGGTTGTGAAGTAGGTGTAGGTCTTTATGCATGTATTTGTGACTGATGGTTTAGAAACAAGTTAGTTGATTTGCGTAGCAAGTTTGGGATTTTCTAGGTCTAGGAATGAATAACCTGTGAATATACTGGCTGGGATCCAGCTGGGTTACTAGATGGAAGAATTACGATGCGACATTTGGGCAGCTATCTGATGGATGTGAGGACAGCTGACTAACCTATGAACACAGGTACCAGAACAGCTGACCTGCTATGCTGCCAGACGTACAATTCTGCTTAAATCGCGGTATGACCTTTGGGCAGCTTTTTAGTTTTGTCCTTAACATTGCATAATGAATGATTGCAGTTGTAGATGACTAACATATGAATACAGGTATTAGAATGCTGAGTTGCTAGATATATGCTAACCACCTGTGGAATATACTGTACAATTCATCTGCAGTGATAAATAATTGCTGTTGCTGTCTGGGAATTACCCTGATTTGATATGATAGAGAAGTTGGAATAGAACTTCCAAGCAAATTACCAAGCACTGAGTTTGCTATAACCGTCATCTGAAATATTATGCTTCTCCCCATTGCATTTTTTGTTAAGATTAGAATGTAAATTATTATTACCAATAAAAATAATAAAAAAACTTATAAAATCTATATTCTTAAATCTGTGATGAGGTGGTATAATTTAAACCTGTGATGAGGAGGTTAGGTTAGGTTGGGGATGGATAATCTTGCCATTTTTTTAAAATAACATATTATATGTTATAATATATAAATTGTTATGACCCAAGGTAGCCTGAAGAACGAGTCTACCTCAGAGTTATTCCACATACAAGACCTAATTGAGACGTCAGAGGAAAGATACATACATACATACATATATATATATATATATATATATATATATATATATATATATATATATATATATATATATATATATATATATATATATACATATATATATGTATGTAATAAAGGTCAGTGACTGATTTAAATATATGAGCAGAGGACGAACATGTAAATAAGTGACATGAAGTAAAATGTCGATACGCCTATTTAACCAGTAGTTAGTTAGCCACTAGTGTTTGATCGTGTGCCCAGCGATCATAATGAACATGTTTATATGTAGGATACATATTTATTGAAACAATGAGCTAAAATAAGGAGTTTGAGTTCAGGTGATGTGCTTTCTTCAGATATCTTGAGGTTATCTTGAGATGATTTTGGGGCTTTAGCGTCCCCGCGGCCCGGTCCTCGACCAGGCCTCCTTTTTGTTACCCTCCCCCCCGGGAAGCAGCTGTCTAACTCCCAGGTTCCTATTTACTGGTAGGTAACAGGGCAACCCGTTCTCGCAAATTCGTATAGTCAATATTGACTTATTAAATAAGTGCATAGGTGACATACTAAACATAATTGATACCCTTAAAAAGCTTCATAGAAAACGCCGACCTTACCTAACCTTGTTAGTATGTTAAGATAAGCATCTTATAGCTTCGTAATTACAATTGTTACTTAACCTATTATAGGTATAGGTTAAGTTAATTTCAGTTAACTGAAATTTCCTATTAGCAACCCCAATGTCAGCAACCGACACCCGGCTCACACCGCAGGCCCTTCGAATTGCCTTGGCTCCCCGCCTCACTGCCCCAATCCACACCGAATACAGGTGTATTTGCGGCGAGGCAGAGGCCGACAGGTATGGACGGCATGGCCTTCTCTGCCAAAGGACAGGAGGATGGCATGCAAGATACGGCGAGGTTAACGACCTTATTAAGAGAAGCCTTACCACAGCCGGTTGTCCAGCAGAGAGAGAGCACCGTTACATAATGTCCCGCAACTCTGATGAGCCTGTCGGTCGCCCAGACGGAATCACGGTGAACACCTGGAAGAATGGTAGACAGTTGGTGTGGGACTTGTGTTTCAACTTTAGCCAACACCTATGTTGACTTCAGTGCTACTCAAGCAGGAGGAGCTGCCAATCACCGGGAAGCAGCCAAGTTACGTAAATACAGAGACCTTGAGCACCACTACAATTTTGTCCCTATTGCCTCAGAGACACTTTGTGCCTGGGGTAAAAGTGCTGCTAACTTTTTGAAGGAGTTGGGATCTAAGCTAATCGAAACAACTACAGACCCTAGTGTTGCCAGTTTTTTCTTTCAGCGCCTTAGTGTGGCAATCCAGAGAGGAAATGCTCACTGCATCCATGGTTCCTGCCTGCCTGTTCCTATATATATATATATATATATATCTATATATATATATATATATATATATATATATATATATATATATATATATATATTTATATATATATATATGCAATAATGATCACAAAAACACTGATCCAAGTATGCAGAATAACCACATATGAAAAATAGAAAATGCTTAACGCGTTTTCGGCTAATTCGCCTTCATCAGAGCAAAGCAGAATGAATATGAAAAGTAGATTTCTTCATTCTACTTTGCTCTGATGAACGCGAATTAGCCGAAAACGCGTTAAGCATTCTCTATTTTTCACATGTGGTTATTCTGCACATATATATATATATATATATATATATATATATATCTTGTGACGATAATCTCCTTCAAGAGATTGAGCCTGCTCTTCCCTCCACAAATACGTCGCAACAAATATATAAAACTACTATGGAAGAAATGTCCAACAACGACAACAACACCAGCAAGGTTTGCCAGAGCGCAAAACGTATGCAGCCAGGGACACCTGCTCAGACTCAAACCGCCAAACTACCTGTCTTGCTGCCGGCTCCTCTGATTGGTCGCCGGTCGGGCTGCAACTGCACTCCACCCCCCCATACTACTTGATGTCTGGGGCCGCCACGACCTCAGTCCTCAGAATATTCCGTGCTTTCACACAGTTAACACTTCTCCCTGCTAGACGTAAGCTTTGGCGTACGTGTACTAAGAGAGGTGATAGCTTAAAGCCAATATTCCAGCACCTTTCATTTACTTGTATATTGCACTTCTTGTTATTTTGTCTTAACGTAACTTTTCATTGTGTCATTTTATTATTCTTATTATTTTGATTGATTGATTTTATTATACGAATTTGTTTGTCCATTTTATTCATGTTTTGTTTATTTAACGTAATTAAAATTCCATTGTTAAAGTTTACTTGTGTTTTGTGTGTCTTCTCCTTACCTTACCACAGACGAAGTTCCAGATTTTCTATTTTTTTTTAATACTATGTGACGAGGCCATACCCCTAGCTTTGAACAGCCGAACACCAACGCGTTACCGTCACAATCTATATATATATATATATATATATATATATATATATATATATATATATATATATATATATATATATATATATATGGATATATATATTTATATCTATATATTTATATCTATATCTATATATTTATATCTATATATTTATAATTTCAGTTTTATATATAAAACCTAAATATAAGTTAGGTTAATTTCAGGGTCCTGAAAGATATTGTCAGTAGAAACGTTATCCCTACAGACAAAAATCAGAAGATACAACTGAAGATTTACTATAAAACCAGAAAAACAGGCAGCCTACTCATGAGAAACTCTCCAGACACAAAGCAGAACGCTTTAAAAGAGACCAACGTCGTCTATGCCTTCAAATGCCCTCTTGGGGACTGTAAGCCTCAAAAAACCCAGTATATAGGCAAGACAACAACATCTCTTTCCAGGTGTTTAACGATGCATAAGCAACAGGGCTCCATTAAGGAACATATAATCTCTTCCCACAAACAAACCATCACCAGAGAAATCTTAGCAAACAACACAGAAATCATCGATAGATACAGCGATAGCAGGCGGCTTGACGTCTGCGAGGCACTACACATCAAGAAGTCAACACCAGCAATCAACAGCCAATTAATGCACAACTATATTCTACCCACTTCAAGACTCCGCTCCAATATAGAAGCATCAAGAAATATGGACCAATAGGCTTTCTATAATTACTTCCATTCAATACCCATTGTTTTGTGTTCTGTCTTGTGTTTGAATTTAATACCCATTCAATACCCATTGTTGAAAGTTTGTTTTCACCTCATCCACCTCACCTAAATGTAGATATAAAATCGAAAATGTGTAAGCTCTATTCAGTTTCAGTTGTGTGTTTGCAAACTAAAGTCTTTGAAAATGTAATAAGTTTTACGAAATGCGCTCAAGTGTCGCGTCAGGCTAGAAATAAAAATGAATTTTGGAGAATTGATCTTTGAATTACCATCAACAGTGAAAAGAAACGTAAGAAAGATCGAGAAAATTCGTGTTAGAATTATTAATCTTACTTTTTCGGACATATTTAATAATATATGTCTACAGGAAAGACTGCTACCAAAATATACTAATATATATATATATATATATATATATATATATATATATATGTATATATATATATATATATATATATATATATATATATATATATATATATATATATATATATATATATGTATGTATATGTATATATATATATATATATATATATATATATATATATATATATATATATATATATATATATATATATATATGTATGTATGTATGTATATATATATATATATATATATATAATCTTTGGACAACACCCACCAGTGGGACTCGAACCCAGAAAGCACAACTACCTTCCAGTAGCTGGCATAACTAGTATGCTTTAACCCACTACGCCATCAGACCTTACAAAAGAAGTAGATAGTTATAGGCTTATAAGCTGGACACGAGTTCTCTCACATTGACAGTGGCTTGACGAAAATTGCAGACTGACCCCTCACTCATCTGGTGCCTTCGGGAGGTAGAGATGTTTGAGATATATATATCTCGAACTATCTACTTCTTTTGTAAGGTCTGATGGCGTAGTGGGTTAAAGCATACTAGTTATGCCAGCTACTGGAAGGTAGTTGTGCTTTCTGGGTTCGAGTCCCACTGGTGGGTGTTGTCCAAAGATTGTTTATCTTCACTTGTGGTTTATGCAAGTATAGGCTTATAAGCTGGACACGAGTTCTCTCACATTGACAGTGGCTTGACGAAAATTGCAGACTGACCCCTCACTCATCTGGTGCCTTCGGGAGGTAGAGATGTTTGAGATATATATATCTCGAACTATCTACTTCTTTTGTAAGGTCTGATGGCGTAGTGGGTTAAAGCATACTAGTTATGCCAGCTACTGGAAGGTAGTTGTGCTTTCTGGGTTCGAGTCCCACTGGTGGGTGTTGTCCAAAGATTGTTTATCTTCACTTGTGGTTTATGCAAGTATAGGCTTATAAGCTGGACACGAGTTCTCTCACATTGACAGTGGCTTGACGAAAATTGCAGACTGACCCCTCACTCATCTGGTGCCTTCGGGAGGTAGAGATGTTTGAGATATATATATCTCGAACTATCTACTTCTTTTGTAAGGTCTGATGGCGTAGTGGGTTAAAGCATACTAGTTATGCCAGCTACTGGAAGGTAGTTGTGCTTTCTGGGTTCGAGTCCCACTGGTGGGTGTTGTCCAAAGATTGTTTATCTTCACTTGTGGTTTATGCAAGTATAGGCTTATATATATATATATATATATATATATATATATATATATATATATATATATATATATATATATATATATATATATATATATATATATATTTTGGTAGCAGTCTTTCCTGTAGACATATATTATTAAATATGACCGAAAAAGTAAGATTAATAATTCTAACACGAATTTTCTCAATCTTTCGTACATTACGCTTCACTGTTGGAGGTAAATCAAAAATCACTTCTCCAAAATTCATTTTTATTTCTAGTCTGACGCGACACGGGCGCGTTTCGTAAAACTTATTACATTTTCAAAGACTTCACAAATACACAACTGATTAGAACTTACGTATCTCTGATTTTATATCTACATTTGAGTGAGGTGGGAGGGGTGATGTGGCATTAACACAAGACAGAACAAGAGGGGATATTAATAGGGTATTAAAAGTATCAACACAAGACAGAACAGAAACAATGGGTATTGAATAGAAGTGTTTGTAGAAAGCCTATTGGTCCATATTTCTTGATGCTTCTATATTGGAGCGGAGTCTTGAGGTGGGTAGAATATAGTTGTGCAATAATTGGCTGTTGATTGCTGGTGTTGACTTCTTGATGTGTAGTGCCTTGCAAACGTCAAGCCGCCTGCTATCGCTGTATCTATCGATGATTTCTGTGTTGTTTACTAGGATTTCTCTGGCGATGGTTTGGTTATGGGAAGAGTCTCTTCCCATAACCAAACCATTTTGGTTATGGGAAGAGACTCTTCCCATAACCAAACCATCGTAACTGAAAAACCATATGCAACTGAAAACTCACACCCCAGAAGTGACTCGAACCCCATACTCCCAGAAGCAACGCAACTGGTATGTACAAGACGCCTTAATCCACTTGACCATCACGACCGGACATATGAGGTGATAGCCGAGGCTATATGAACCACCCCCACCGCCGGCACTCGGATATTTATCTTGGGCATAGCATTTTACCAAATCACCTCATTCTTTGGGGCACACGTGAGGAACACAAATGCGAAACAAGCCTGAACTGGTCCCCAGGACATATGCAACTGAAAACTCACACCCAGAAGTGACTCGCAACCCATACTACTAGAAGCAACGCAACTGGTATGTACAAGACGCCTTAATCCACTTGACCATCACGACCGGACATAATGAGGTGATAGCCGAGGCTATATGAACCACCCCACCGCCGGCACTCGGATAGTTATCTTGGGCATAGCATTTTACCAAATCACCTCATTCTTTGGGGCACACGTGAGGAACACAAATGCGAACAAGCCTGAATGGTCCCCAGGACATATGCAACTGAAAACTCACACCCCAGAAGTGACTCGAACCATACTCCCAGAAGCAACGCAACTGGTATGTACAAGACGCCTTAATCCACTTGACCATCACGCCCGGACATAATGAGGTGATAGCCGAGGCTATATGAACCACCCCACCGCCGGCCACTCGGATAGTTATCTTGGGCATAGCATTTTACCAAATCACCTCATTCTTTGGGGCACACGTGAGGAACACAAATGCGAACAAGCCTGAATGGTCCCCAGGACATATGCAACTGAAAACTCACACCCCAGAAGTGACTCGAACCCATACTTCCCAGAAGCAACGCAACTGGTATGTACAAGACGCCTTAATCCACTTGACCATCACGACCGGACATAATGAGGTGATAGCCGAGGCTATATGAACCACCCCACCGCCGGCACTCGGATAGTTATCTTGGGCATACGCATATTTAACCAAATCACCTCATTCTTTGGGGCACACGTGAGGAACACAAATGCGAACAAGCCTGAATGGGTCCCCAGGACATATGCAACTGAAAACTCACACCCCAGAAGTGACTCGAACCCATACTCCCAGAAGCAACGCAACTGGTATGTACAAGACGCCCTTAATCCACTTGACCATCACGACCGGACATAATGAGGTGATAGCCGAGGCTATATGAACCACCCCACCGCCGGCACTCGGATAGCTATCTTGGGCATAGCATTTTACCAAATCACCTCATTCTTTGGGGCACACGTGAGGAACACAAATGCGAACAAGCCTGAATGGTCCCCAGGACATATGCAACTGAAAACTCACACCCCAGAAGTGACTCGAACCCATACTCCCAGAAGCAACGCAACTGGTATGTACAAGACGCCTTAATCCACTTGACCATCACGCCCGGACATAATGAGGTGATAGCCGAGGCTATATGAACCACCCCACCGCCGGCACTCGGATAGTTATCTTGGGCATAGCATTTTACCAAATCACCTCATTCTTTGGGGCACACGTGAGGAACACAAATGTGAACAAGCCTGAATGGTCCCCAGGACATATGCAACTGAAAACTCACACCCCAGAAGTGACTCGAACCCATACTCCCAGAAGCAACGCAACTGGTATGTACAAGACGCCTTAATCCACTTGACCATCACGACCGGACATAATGAGGTGATAGCCGAGGCTATATGAACCACCCCACCGCCGGCACTCGGATAGTTATCTTGGGCAGAGCATTTTACCAAATCACCTCATTCTTTGGGGCACACGTGAGGAACACAAATGCGAACAAGCCTGAATGGTCCCCAGGACATATGCAACTGAAAACTCACACCCCAGAAGTGACTCGAACCCATACTCCCAGAAGCAACGCAACTGGTATGTACAAGACGCCTTAATCCACTTGACCATCACGACCGGACATAATGAGGTGATAGCCGAGGCTATATGAACCACCCCACCGCCGGCACTCGGATAGTTATCTTGGGCATAGCATTTTACCAAATCACCTCATTCTTTGGGGCACACGTGAGGAACACAAATGCGAACAAGCCTGAATGGTCCCCAGGACATATGCAACTGAAAACTCACACCCCAGAAGTGACTCGAACCCATACTCCCAGAAGCAACGCAACTGGTATGTACAAGACGCCTTAATCCACTTGACCATCACGACCGGACATAATGAGGTGATAGCCGAGGCTATATGAACCACCCCACCGCCGGCACTCGGATAGTTATCTTGGGCATAGCATTTTACCAAATCACCTCATTCTTTGGGGCACACGTGAGGAACACAAATGCGAACAAGCCTGAATGGTCCCCAGGACATATGCAACTGAAAACTCACACCCCAGAAGTGACTCGAACCCATACTCCCAGAAGCAACGCAACTGGTATGTACAAGATGCCTTAATCCACTTGACCATCACGACCGGACATAATGAGGTGATAGCCGAGGCTATATGAACCACCCCACCGCCGGCACTCGGATAGTTATCTTGGGCATAGCATTTTACCAAATCACCTCATTCTTTGGGGCACACGTGAGGAACACAAATGCGAACAAGCCTGAATGGTCCCCAGGACATATGCAACTGAAAACTCACACCCCAGAAGTGACTCGAACCCATACTCCCAGAAGCAACGCAACTGGTATGTACAAGACGCCTTAATCCACTTGACCATCACGACCGGACATAATGAGGTGATAGCCGAGGCTATATGAACCACCCCACCGCCGGCACTCGGATAGTTATCTTGGGCATAGCATTTTACCAAATCACCTCATTCTTTGGGGCACACGTGAGGAACACAAATGCGAACAAGCCTGAATGGTCCCCAGGACATATGCAACTGAAAACTCACACCCCAGAAGTGACTCGAACCCATACTCCCAGAAGCAACGCAACTGGTATGTACAAGACGCCTTAATCCACTTGACCATCACGACCGGACATAATGAGGTGATAGCCGAGGCTATATGAACCACCCACCGCCGGCACTCGGATAGTTATCTTGGGCATAGCATTTTACCAAATCACCTCATTCTTTGGGGCACACGTGAGGAACACAAATGCGAACAAGCCTGAATGGTCCCCAGGACATATGCAACTGAAAACTCACACCCCAGAAGTGACTCGAACCCATACTCCCAGAAGCAACGCAACTGGTATGTACAAGACACCTTAATCCACTTGACCATCACCCCGGACATAATGAGGTGATAGCCGAGGCTATATGAACCACCCCACCGCCGGCACTCGGATAGTTATCTTGGGCATAGCATTTTACCAAATCACCTCATTCTTTGGGGCACACGTGAGGAACACAAATGCGAACAAGCCTGAATGGTCCCCAGGACATATGCAACTGAAAACTCACACCCCAGAAGTGACTCGAACCCATACTCCCAGAAGCAACGCAACTGGTATGTACAAGACGCCTTAATCCACTTGACCATCACGACCGGACATAATGAGGTGATAGCCGAGGCTATATGAACCACCCCACCGCCGGCACTCGGATAGTTATCTTGGGCATAGCATTTTACCAAATCACCTCATTCTTTGGGGCACACGTGAGGAACACAAATGCGAACAAGCCTGAATGGTCCCCAGGACATATGCAACTGAAAACTCACACCCCAGAAGTGACTCGAACCCATACTCCCAGAAGCAACGCAACTGGTATGTACAAGACGCCTTAATCCACTTGACCATCACGACCGGACATAATGAGGTGATAGCCGAGGCTATATGAACCACCCCACCGCCGGCACTCGGATAGTTATCTTGGGCAGAGCATTTTACCAAATCACCTCATTCTTTGGGGCACACGTGAGGAACACAAATGCGAACAAGCCTGAATGGTCCCCAGGACATATGCAACTGAAAACTCACACCCCAGAAGTGACTCGAACCCATACTCCCAGAAGCAACGCAACTGGTATGTACAAGACGCCTTAATCCACTTGACCATCACGACCGGACATAATGAGGTGATAGCCGAGGCTATATGAACCACCCCACCGCCGGCACTCGGATAGTTATCTTGGGCATAGCATTTTACCAAATCACCTCATTCTTTGGGGCACACGTGAGGAACACAAATGCGAACAAGCCTGAATGGTCCCAGGACATATGCAACTGAAAACTCACACCCCAGAAGTGACTCGAACCCATACTCCCAGAAGCAACGCAACTGGTATGTACAAGACGCCTTAATCCACTTGACCATCACGACCGGACATAATGAGGTGATAGCCGAGGCTATATGAACCACCCCACCGCCGGCACTCGGATAGTTATCTTGGGCATAGCATTTTACCAAATCACCTCATTCTTTGGGGCACACGTGAGGAACACAAATGCGAACAAGCCTGAATGGTCCCCAGACATATGCAACTGAAAACTCACACCCCAGAAGTGACTCGAACCCATACTCCCAGAAGCAACGCAACTGGTATGTACAAGACGCCTTAATCCACTTGACCATCACGACCGGACATAATGAGGGATAGCCGAGGCTATATGAACCACCCCACCGCCGGCACTCGGATAGTTATCTTGGGCATAGCATTTTACCAAATCACCTCATTCTTTGGGGCACACGTGAGGAACACAAATGCGAACAAGCCTGAATGGTCCCAGGACATATGCAACTGAAAACTCACACCCAGAAGTGACTCGAACCCATACTCCCAGAAGCAACGCAACTGGTATGTACAAGACGCCTTAATCCACTTGACCATCACGACCGGACATAATGAGGTGATACCGAGGCTATATGAACCACCCCACCGCCGGCACTCGGATAGTTATCTTGGCATAGCATTTTACCAAATCACCTCATTCTTTGGGGCACACGTGAGGAACACAAATGCGAACAAGCCTGAATGGTCCCCAGGACATATGCAACTGAAAACTCACACCCCAGAAGTGACTCGAACCCATACTCCCAGAAGCAACGCAACTGGTATGTACAAGACGCCTTAATCCACTTGACCATCACGACCGGACATAATGAGGTGATAGCCGAGGCTATATGAACCACCCCACCGCCGGCACTCGGATAGTTATCTTGGGCATAGCATTTTACCAAATCACCTCATTCTTTGGGGCACACGTGAGGAACACAAATGCGAACAAGCCTGAATGGTCCCCAGGACATATGCAACTGAAAACTCACACCCCAGAAGTGACTCGAACCCATACTCCCAGAAGCAACGCAACTGGTATGTACAAGACGCCTTAATCCACTTGACCATCACGACCGGACATAATGAGGTGATAGCCGAGGCTATATGAACCACCCCACCGCCGGCACTCGGATAGTTATCTTGGGCATAGCATTTTACCAAATCACCTCATTCTTTGGGGCACACGTGAGGAACACAAATGCGAACAAGCCTGAATGGTCCCCAGGACATATGCAACTGAAAACTCACACCCCAGAAGTGACTCGAACCCATACTCCCAGAAGCAACGCAACTGGTATGTACAAGACGCCTTAATCCACTTGACCATCACGACCGGACATAATGAGGTGATAGCCGAGGCTATATGAACCACCCACCGCCGGCACTCGGATAGTTATCTTGGGCATAGCATTTACCAAATCACCTCATTCTTTGGGGCACACGTGAGGAACACAAATGAACAAGCCTGAATGGTCCCGAGGACATATGCAACTGAAAACTCACACCCCAGAAGTGACTCGAACCATACTCCCAGAAGCAACGCAACTGGTATGTACAAGACGCCTTAATCCACTTGACCATCACGACCGGACATAATGAGGTGATAGCCGAGGCTATATGAACCACCCCACCGCCGGCACTCGGATAGTTATCTTGGGCATAGCATTTTACCAAATCACCTCATTCTTTGGGGCACACGTGAGGAACACAAATGCGAACAAGCCTGAATGGTCCCAGGACATATGCAACTGAAAACTCACACCCCAGAAGTGACTCGAACCCATACTCCCAGAAGCAACGCAACTGGTATGTACAAGACGCCTTAATCCACTGACCATCACGACCGGACATAATGAGGTGATAGCCGAGGCTATATGAACCACCCCACCGCCGGCACTCGGATAGTTATCTTGGGCATAGCATTTTACCAAATCACCTCATTCTTTGGGGCACACGTGAGGAACACAAATGCGAACAAGCCTGAATGGTCCCCAGGACATATGCAACTGAAAACTCACACCCCAGAAGTGACTCGAACCCATACTCCCAGAAGCAACGCAACTGGTATGTACAAGACGCCTTAATCCACTTGACCATCACGACCGGACATAATGAGGTGATAGCCGAGGCTATATGAACCACCCCACCGCCGGCACTCGGATAGTTATCTTGGGCATAGCATTTTACCAAATCACCTCATTCTTTGGGGCACACGTGGAAACACAAATGCGAACAAGCCTGAATGGCCCAGGACATATGCAACTGAAAAACTCACACCCCAGAAGTGACTCGAACCCATACTCCAGAAGCAACGCAACTGGTATGTACAAGACGCCTTAATCCACTTGACCATCACGACCGGACATAATGAGGTGATAGCCGAGGCTATATGAACCACCCCACCGCCGGCACTCGGATAGTTATCTTGGGCATAGCATTTTACCAAATCACCTCATTCTTTGGGGCACACGTGAGGAACACAAATGCGAACAAGCCTGAATGGTCCCAGGACATATGCAACTGAAAACTCACACCCCAGAAGTGACTCGAACCCATACTCCCAGAAGCAACGCAACTGGTAGTACAAGACCGCCTTAATCCACTTGACCATCACGACCGGACATAATGAGGTGATAGCCGAGGCTATATGAACCACCCCACCGCGGCACTCGGGATAGTTATCTTGGCATAGCATTTTACCAAATCACCTCATTCTTTGGGGCACACGTGAGGAACACAAATGCGAACAAGCCTGAATGGTCCCCAGGACATATGCAACTGAAAACTCACACCCCAGAAGTGACTCGAAACCCATACTCCAGAAGCAACGCAACTGGTATGTACAAGACGCCTTAATCCACTTGACCATCACGACCGGACATAATGAGGTGATAGCCGAGGCTATATGAACCACCCACGCCGGCACTCGGATAGTTATCTTGGGCATAGCATTTTACCAAATCACCTCATTCTTTGGGGCACACGTGAGGAACACAAATGCGAACAAGCCTGAATGGTCCCCAGGACATATGCAACTGAAAACTCACACCCCAGAAGTGACTCGACCCCATACTCCCAAAGCAACGCAACTGGTATGTACAAGACGCCTTAATCCACTTGACCATCACGACCGGACATAATGAGGTGATAGCCGAGGCTATATGAACCACCCCACCGCCGCACTCGGATAGTTATCTTGGGCATAGCATTTTACCAAATCACCTCATTCTTTGGGGCACACGTGAGGAACACAAATGCGAACAAGCCTGAATGGTCCCCAGGACATATGCAACTGAAACTCACACCCAGAGTGACTCGAACCCATACTCCAGAAGCAACGCAACTGGTATGTACAAGACGCCTTAATCCACTTGACCATCACGACCGGACATAATGAGGTGATAGCCGAGGCTATATGAACCACCCCACCGCCGGCACTCGATAGTTATCTTGGGCATAGCATTTTACCAAATCACCTCATTCTTTGGGGCACACGTGAGGAAACACAAATGCGAACAAGCCTGAATGGTCCCCAGACATATGCAACTGAAAACTCACACCCCAGAAGTGACTCGAACCCATACTCCCAGAAGCAACGCAAACTGGTAGTACAAGACGCCTTAATCCACTTGACCATCACGACCGGACAATGAGGTGATAGCCGAGGCTATATGAACACCCCACCGCCGGCACTCGGATAGTATCTTGGGCATAGCATTTTACCAAATCACCTCATTCTTGGGGCACACGTGAGGAACACAAATGCGAACAAGCCTGAATGGTCCCAGGACATATGCAACTGAAAACTCACACCCCAGAAGTGACTCGAACCCATACTCCCAGAAGCAACGCAACTGGTATGTACAAGACGCCTTAATCCACTTGACCATCAACGACCGGACATAATGAGGTGATAGCCGAGGCTATATGAACCACCCACCGCCGGCACTCGGATAGTTATCTTGGGCATAGCATTTTACCAAATCACCTCATTCTTTGGGGCACAGTGAGGAACACAAATGCGAACAAGCCTGAATGGTCCCCAGGACATTGCAACTGAAAACTCCACACCCCAGAAGTGACTCGAACCCATACTCCCAGAAGCAACGCAACTGGTATGTACAAGACGCCTTAATCCACTTGACCATCACGACCGGACATAATGAGGTGATAGCCGAGGCTATATGAACCACCCCACCGCCGGCACTCGGATAGTTATCTTGGGCATAGCATTTTACCAAATCACCTCATTCTTTGGGGCACACGTGAGGAACACAAATGCGAACAAGCCTGAATGGTCCCCAGGACATATGCAACTGAAAACTACACACCCCAGAAGTGACTCGAACCCATACTCCCAGAAGCAACGCAACTGGTATGTACAAGAGCTTAATCCACTTGACCATCACGACCGGACATAATGAGGTGATAGCCGAGGCTATATGAACCACCCCACCGCCGGCACTCGGATAGTTATCTTGGGCATAGCATTTTACCAAATCACCTCATTCTTGGGGCACACGTGAGGAACACAAATGCGAACAAGCCTGAATGGTCCCCAGACATATGCAACTGAAACCACACCCCAGAAGTGACTCGAACCCATACTCCCAGAAGCAACGCAACTGGTATGTACAGACGCCTTAATCCACTTGACCATCACGACCGGACATAATGAGGTGATAGCCGAGGCTATATGAACCACCCCACCGCCGGCACTCGGATAGTTATCTTGGGCATAGCATTTTACCAAATCACCTCATTCTTTGGGGCACACGTGAGGAAAACAAATGCGAACAAGCCTGAATGGTCCCAGGACATATGCAACTGAAAACTCACACCCCAGAAGTGACTCGAACCCATACTCCCAGAAGCAACGCAACTGGTATGTACAAGACGCCTTAATCCACTTGACCATCACGACCGGACATAATGAGGTGATAGCGAGGCTATATGAACACCCCACCGCCGGCACTCGGATAGTTATCTTGGGCATAGCATTTACCAAATCACCTCATTCTTTGGGGCACACGTGAGGAACACAAATGCGAACAAGCCTGAATGGTCCCCAGGACATATGCAACTGAAAACTCACACCCCAGAAGTGACTCGAACCCATACTCCCAGAAGCAACGCAACTGGTATGTACAAGACGCCTTAATCCACTTGACCGTCACGACCGGACAATGAGGTGATAGCCGAGGCTATATGAAACCACCCCACCGCCGGCACTCGGATAGTTATCTTGGGCATAGCATTTTACCAAATCACCTCATTCTTTGGGGCACACGTGAGGAAACAAATGCGAACAAGCCTGAATGGTCCCCAGGACATATGCAAACTGAAAACTCACACCCCAGAAGTGACTCGAACCCATACTCCCAGAAGCAACGCAAACTGGTATGTACAAGATGCCTTAATCCACTTGACCATCACGACCGGACATAATGAGGTGATAGCCGAGGCTATATGAACCACCCCACCGCCGGCACTCGGATAGTTATCTTGGGCATAGCATTTTACCAAATCACCTCATTCTTTGGGCACACGTGAGGAACACAAATGCGAACAAGCCTGAATGGTCCCCAGGACATATGCAACTGAAAACTCACACCCCAGAAGTGATCGAAACCCATACTCCCAGAAGCAACGCAACTGGTATGTACAAGACGGCTTAATCCACTTGACCATCACGACCGGACATAATGAGGTGATAGCCGAGGCTATATGAACCACCCCACCGCCGGCACTCGGATAGTTATCTTGGGCATAGCATTTTACCAAATCACCTCATTCTTTGGGGCACACGTGAGGAACACAAATGCGAACAAGCCTGAATGGTCCCCAGGACATATGCAACTGAAAACTCACACACCCAGAAGTGACTCGAACCCATACTCCCAGA